>NC_058406.1:56976980-56990361 GCF_002201575.2 Neomonachus schauinslandi
TATAACTGCTTTTTTCATGATCAATGTCCATGTGTGAATTTGTATAATTGCTTTTTTCATGATCGATATCCATGTGTGAATTTGTATAATTGCTTTTTTCTTCAAGTGCCACTTTTCTAATCCACACGATGGAGCTAATATTTGCCTCCAAGAATTTTGGGCAGTGTTGAATGAAAATGTCTGACACACTGAGTCAGGGTAATTTCCTGAATCGCAACTACACTTTTAAGAAATACACTAATTGATTTTTCATTGAAGATGATTAGTATTTTTTAAAGGCTTTAGTTATTGGTGGACCAGTGCCAGACATGTCAGAGATTACAACCATCTTTGGGAAATAGAGAAAAATAAGAATAAAGTCACATAGTTGTGTTAATGTAAGCTTACTTATTATTCTTTTTTGGGAAGCATTGTCTTTTATTCTGAGATTAAGCCCCTCTTTGGCTGTAAAATATAATTTCTTTTATGAAAGTTTGATTAAGGAGACGGTTGATTGATTGGTTTTAAAAATAATATCTGTGCTTTATAAAATACAAAGTTAGCAGTAATATGCCTGTCATATAAATATTTTGAAAATTTAACATTTGTTGAAATTTTACTAAACTGAAAAATTATGGTAACTACTGAATAAGAATATTTTCCTTATGATAAATGGGGTTCTACATAATGCTTCCTTCATTAAGTAAAAGTGAATTCTCATTTTAAAGATATACTTAAGGGGCTCCTGTGTGGCACAATCAGTTGAGTACCCAACTCTTGGTTTCGGCTAAGGTCATGATCCCCAGCTTGCGGGATCAAGCCCTGGGTTGGGCACTGTGATCAGCATGGAGTCTGCTTGGATTCTCTCTTCCTCTCCCACTGCTCTTCCCCCACCCCCATTCCCTCTCTCTCTCAAATAAATAAATCTTTAAAAAAAATAAAGATGTATTGGAGATATATTCAATATTCTCTGACATTAATAAAGCCATACATTTGCAAGGAATATCATTAATGATTTAAAATGAAAGTTCAAAATAGTTCTAATATAGTTCAAATAGTTCTATTCATTTACTTTCTCACTCAACAGCTATTGAACACCTACTCTGTGGCTGACATGATTGTAGGTACTTAATTCAGCTCTGAACAGGAAAGACTAGATCTCTGTCCTTATGGAACTGATACTCCGGTGAAGGAGGTAGGCAATAAACAAACAAATCATATTTAATATATTATTATCATTGCATCAAGTTACTTGCACAAGAGTACTTGGCCAGTGCGGGACTTAGCTCTTATAATTCTAGTATTCTCTGGACAAATTGTTCACAGGGTTTCAAAAATTGCTCAACTTACTAATGAAACTATGAAAAGCTAGTTTCATAAGAGTAAGACTGCTTTAGTTTTATCTCTCTGGGACACTTATTAGGTGTCTAACTTAGGTAAAGTCTGAATCTCACTTCTCTCCATCTGTAAAATGGACATGAGAGACTATTGAAAGATAATGATTAAATGAAATAATGTAGGGAAAATACAACTTGGTTAGTGCTCAACAAATCTTAGATGCTATTACCATTATCATTAAATATTAGTTATATTTATGCTCAAGAACAAAGAGAGTAGGGTGTCTTAGCAGGTACAATAACAAGAAAATTCTGGCCCCTTGTCTTAAACCACTAACTGGTTGCTGACTCATAAGAGACTTTTGTTGCAGCAAAGTTTAAGGTATCTGTTTTGACTTTATAATTGCGCATTGATCAAATGAACTCCAGTGAAGTTCACTTTTGTTATTTGATGACTTCAGGGAGACTTTATAAAAAGCATAGTCAGTACTGTTGCGTGGGCAGCTTATTTACCTCTCAGCAGGGTGCCTATAACTGCGTGAAGTCACTGGCCCTCTGTCACTCTGATTACTTGGTAGACTCTGGACAAGGATCCATAATAATATGAAGGTGCAGTTTGCATCAGTGACTAAGATGATCTAAAAAAAAAAAAGAAGATGGATGGGACATCCTACGTGCTTTCTTTTTCCATTTTGTGATACTCACTTCCAGTTTAAATGTAGCAACAAAGTATTTATTTTCTTATTTATTTTGTATATTTGATAAATATTTAGGATGTCTATGGTGGGCCAGGCTCTCACTGAAAATTTTGAGCTTTATCTGACAAATAGGGACATCTGATAACTTTACAACCCAGAATCAGCAAGTAACATGTTTTATATGACAGGTAATTCTTCATTAGAAAGTATTTTTTTTTCTTTTTTTAAGACAAAGAGATACATAGCGTGAGAGCCTGAGAGGGGGAGTGAGGGGCAGAGGGGGAGGGAGAGAAAGAATCCTAAGCACCCTTCACACCCAGCACAGAGCCTGACACGACCCTGAGATCATGATCTGAGCCAAAACCAAGAGACGGACGCTTAACTGACTGAACCACCCAGGCGCCCGTCTTCATTAGAAAGTCTTAAAAAAAATCATGAAAATTAGAGAAGCAGTATGAAGCAGTTGTCTTGGAAAAAGTTGGAGGTTTGGAGCCAGATAGATTTACATCCAAATCCTAATTCTTTGATTTATTAGCTGTATAAATGACCTCTCGCTACTTCGCTTTCCTCATTGGTAAAATGACAAGGATAGTATCTAGTTCATGCAAGGATAGTATCTAGTTCATCTAAGGTAGATGAAACTACTACCACTCAGTAGAGATAAATATTCATTTCTTTCTGTTCTTCTTGGCACTACAAGGGAGACTATTAAGTGTAAGTATGGGTGTGCTTGATTTTTATCCATTCATTGGCCGATTCACTGAACAAACAATCTTTGAGTGATCCCAGTGAGGTAGAAGATATGGACATGTGAATGGCCACACTGCAAAGAGACCTCCTACTCTGCTCAAACATTGTGACCCCCATGAGGGCTGGCCAGTTCCTCAGAAGTTGGGGGATTCAATGCCATCCAGTACAGCCAAACAGGAGCTAAGCATTGCTGTCCACCAAACGTTGGGAAAGTTGGAACAACTGACATTTTTTTGTGGGCAAGACTGCCTGAATGAAATGCTTATTTATTAATAAGAGAATACATTAAAGTGATCCTCTGAGTTTGATTTTTCAACATTTAAAAAATGATGTAAAACATATGAATCAAATTTTATACAAGTGCTGTGGAAAGATAATAAATTGAATTTTGGGATGATAGGTTAAGTAGTGAACTGAGCCTACAGCCTGAGTGATTGATGAAATGTGATTGCTAAATATGGATAACAAAAGTGTGTTTGTGTGATCAATGTGTGTATGCTTGTTCATTTGAAAAGGAGATAGATTCCCCAGACACTGCAGGGGATTTAGGTATACTTTTCCCTTTTGCTGTTGCTTAGAGGGCAGGTACAAACCTCGGAAGGAGGCATGAGGAAGTTTTTAAAATGAACTCTTGTGTCACTTGTGGGAAATGGGCAATGTCCTGTCTTCTATTTCCCCAGTATCCTGAAGAAAAAATCCTTGACCTGATTAACAATTATGGTTCAGACCATGACAATTATGGTTCACAACATTAAAAGTAAGCAGTCTATTTTTACTCCTGTTATTCTAAGGATCATGCTCGATGCTGGGCATGCAAAAATTAAAAGAGCATAGAGGTTGGGGGGAAGGGTGTAGACACATTAATAAATAAATACAACACAGTGTTACAAATACTATGATCTGTATCTCTATATGCTGTAGTGTGGGCATAAACGTGGGAATGGTCACTTTTTTTCCTGTCAGTCAAGGTTAAGTCAGAAAAATAAAAGTTACTCTGTGTATTCCAGTTTTGAGAAATTAAGCCAAAGAATTAGAGGCTTTATATCTTTGGAAGAAATGGGGAATCATAATTTATAAAAATAGCCACCAATGTTCTTAGCCTAGGTGACCAGGGTATATAGTTCTTTAGAGTTCATTGGGAAGCCATTATAATATTCTACAATTTCTGGGAAGCTCCTATTAATTACCTCACCCACAGCAGTGAAGTAGGTGACTCTCAAGAGCATTGGGGGTGGCTTTCAAAACCCTTGTCCCTTACCAGCTCTCTCCTCCACCCCAAAGTCAATATATTACATGCTATCTACCTTAATTTGATTCCCAGTTTTCTTTCTTTCAAAGTCTTTTTTTCCCTTTTATTTTCTTTGCTATATCACAGGCTTATGCTTGAGTTAAGAAACTAGTTGATTTGGGACAGGATGCCAAAGACCTATTAACAGAAGAGGCCAAGAAATCTCCAGAAGAAGAATTCATTCTAAGGAGAGAGAATTAGTGCATACTAGTTAGATTCAGAGAAACGTAGGCAAGGTGGGATGGAACGAATGACTTAGATACCACCATGTCAAGCACACAGATTCTTCTTAGACTGAATCACCTAGGACTTGCTTGCACTAGGGCAAACAATTAAATAAATAGAGTGAAATACTCAAAGATCTGCACTGGTACAAAATGGCAGCACACTGGTCCAGGCAACTTACGCAGTGATGAGCAAGGTTAGGAATGACTATTAATGTTAAGCTTAATTCAAGAAATATTTCTCCTGCTCCCAACTTATAAGTTAATAACCTGTATTTAAACAAACAGAAGTTTGGAGAAACTGGCTTTAAATGACCCTTTTCATAGTCAACAAAGCTCTACTAGTTCCCCCTTCATTAGCTGTCTTAGATTCCTTCTATTTCCCTTACTCACTCTGCTTTAGGCACACTGACCTATTTTCTGTTTCTCAAATACCAACTGTGTTATCTCATATTCAAGGCCTTTACACTTGCTCCTTCATTTTCTTCAGGTCCTCATTCACATGCCGCCTTCTCAGGGAAATCTCCCCTGAACTGTGCCCTTTACCCTCCAGCGTGTCTTACTCTGCGTAGTGGATATATGTCACCTATGATTTCCCCCAATATTTAACACTTCCTCTCCTCATTTTCATAGTGTCTCAAATTGTGAATCTAATAGTTTCCAATTTTTTCAATGTAGAAAAAAAAATTTTTTTTTAAAGGCTTTCTTGACAATGGAGTACAGCTACCACTATCAGATGGAAGGTTTTAACTTGGAAGGCAACTGTGTGACAAACAGGCTGAATGCAGGCATTCACTGGGCTAATGCAAGTGTCAGCAGAAGCCATGAGCTCCTGGGTTGGCAGGAGAGAAAGCAGCCGTGCTGATGGTGCAGAGGTTAATGACAGTAACAGTAGCAGCAGCAACTTCCTACGGGGTCAGTTTTGTAATAGAGTCCTGGAGGTGGTTGTTTTGTGAACTTACTATTTTTCCTTAATAAATTCCTTCCTGCTGAGACAGCTAGCGGCTTCTATTGTCTGCATTTAAGACTCTGACTTATAAACATGCATTTATTTTTCCTCATGACATCCCACATATTATTTACTTGATTGTGGTGCTAATTGTCTAGTAGCATGTATCCCAGTGTCTAGAACAGTGCCTGGTTCATAGCAGGTATTCAATAAATATATGATGACTAGAAAAATGGGCTAAACATGACAGATCCCCTTTTGATCTCTAGATACTTTTAGCCATTGGTGTTAGTTATTGCTTATTACATAATTGCCCCAGATTTTCATGGCTTAAACTTGCAAATATTCATTATCTTAAACAGTTACTATGGGTTAAGAATCTGGGAAGGGCTTAGCTGAGTGGTTTTGGCTCAGGGTTTCTCATGAGGTTGCTGTCCAGATGTTGGCAAGGGCTGCAGTTATCTGATGGTTTGACTGAGGCTCAAGGATTTGCTTCCAAGATAGCTCACTCATATAGCTATTGGTAGGAAGACTTAGTTCCTTGCCCTGTGAGCCTCTCCACAGGTGGCTTGAATGTCCTCATCATATGGCTGCTGGCTTCTCAGGAGCAAGTAATGAGAGAGAGAGAAATACAATAGCTTTTATGACCTAGTCTCAGAAGTCTACCACAACCACTTCCAACACATTCTATTCATTTGAATCACTTAGCACTGCTCACACTCAAGAGGAGGGGAATTAGCCTTTTGGAGAGAGAAGTATCAAATAATTTCTGGGCCCATTTTAAAACCAACACCACTAAAACATGCAGTGAAAAATGCTGTCAGCCTATTTCCCATCTCTTTCTTGGACTGACATCTAATATTTCTTCATCTCCTTTTCCTTAGTAATCATACTCCAATATTATCTGGAGAATCAATATGCCAATCTACAATACCGTATTTTCTGTCTCTTTGAGGTTTGATTTGGCCATGTGATAAGGTTCTGGGAGGCTGCTGACTCAACAGGAGATGAACTCTTTTCATACTTCTGTCCTTTCTGCCTTCCTGCTTTTTGGAATGTGAACATGATGGTGGGCTCTCCAGGACACCCTCTGGACCATGAGCAATCTTGAGAATAAAATATATAAAGCACAAAAGTGGAGAGGATGAGGATTGTGGACTCACCAAAAAAGCTGTGGACTGACTACCTCTTCTATCTTGCTTAAGCCAATATTACTTTGGGTTATTTATAGTCAAACTATTTCTGATACCTGTCCTTGGAAAAGTGATTCAACTTGTCTTTTATATACTCTCTGTCTTGGGAAATTGTCCTACCCCACAGGAACTCGCTGGCAGAGCTTAAATGGAAAGTGTTCGATCCCAGTCCAGGTCTATTCCCCCCCCCCTATCACATAGATTCCATGGAGACAGAGGGAAGTCCTTTTCTAGTCATCTTGGAAAAGCCAGAAACTACTGATATTTTCTTTCCGTTCTTTAGATATCAGGGGCTTTGTATCATAACAAACTTGAGAAAGTCTCACAAATGCTTTACTAATTTTGGTTTTAAGTGAGATGAATATCTCTCAGCAGGAGAGATACTGCTTTTCATTTTCATTCTTGCTGTCTGCTGAGCTCAACATTTTATCCTACACTCTGTAGCTCACTGAGACTTTCTGATATTCCTTTACACTCAAACCCATCTCTTAGAGTCCTTTCCAGACTCTAGAAAACCCCCTACAATAACAACAGTATATTGTCAAAACTTTTTTTTTTTAATGTGCTACATACCTTACGGTGATTATTTCTAATGCTTGTGGCCATTTGGAACAGTAGCACGATTACTATCTCCAGTTAAAAAGGAAGAAATCAAGCCCTGGAACCTTGCTCAGGGTCACAGAGTTCAAAAGTGGCTAAGCATGGATCCAAATCAGGCTCAGAATGACCCCAGAGCCAGTGTTCTTTCCACTTCGCCTGCCTTAAACTCCACTGAGATTCTTGCTGGACACAGTTACGGTAGAAAGTACAAATATGGATTGAAAATTATAGTGTAATTGCCAAATTGGCTGACTTCAGCATACACAGTCTTGGGAATCCATCTGTCTATAATATTTTTTTTTCTTAATAGAATTTGTTGAAACCAGATCAGCACATCCTTGCTAGCGGGGGTCATTGGCCAGGATATGGGAATCACTTCATGAAATGAGTGTGTATTGAAGTAGAATTTTTCCAGAAGGTTGTGTTTTAAGTGAAAACCCTCAGTGGTAAACAGTTAGACCTTGCCCACCTCTCTGCTCAAACTCTCCTCCGGTCCTATCAGATGGGCAGTGGCAACAATGGAAACCACAGAGGTGCCAGGTACAGTGAAGCCTGCCAGGGGCAGGAGGGAGGAGGATGGAAGAAAAAGACAGATGGTAGGAAATTTCACATATATGTCCACCTAGCGCAATACATTTTTTCATTATGTAATTTGAATTAATATTTTATTTAACTTTCACATACCCTAATGGCTAGGTTGTATTATTCATATTTTATAAATGGAGAAGCTGATGGTCAGAGAGTTTAAGGTCAACAAAATCATAAGTGCAGAGAATGATCAAGTTAACATTTGAATTCAGAGTTGTCTGATTCCAAAACTCATGCCCCTTGTAGTAGATCATGTTACCCCTTCATAAGCAGTAATATTAATCATATCATATGTTTTTATCTTGCTTTATATTTTACATATATTCTCTCATTTACTTTCATAATAATTTCATAACACAGTTGCGATGGTCAATTTTATGTCAACTTGGCTAGGCCACAGTGCCCAGATGTTGGGTTAAATATTATTCTAGATGTTTCGATAGAGGTATTTTTTAAGATTAGATTAACATTTAAATCAGTAGACATTGAGTAAAGCAGATAATGCGGGTGGGCCTCATCCAATCGGTTAAAGACTTTAATAGAAAAAGAATGACCTCTCCAAGGGAAGGGGCATTTCTGCTAACAGACTGTCTTTGGACTTGAACTGCAACTCTTCTCCGAGTCTCCAGTCTGCTAGCCTACTCTGCTGATTTTGGACTTTGTCAAGCCTTTCCAATTGTGTGAACCAAATCCTTAAAGTAAACCTTTTTCTCTTGCTGTATATTTACATCCTGTTGGTTCTGTTTCTTTGAAGAACTCTAATACAGTAGTCATTATAACCCCTTTTGAGGATATATAAAGAACTCCAGAGAGGTTTAATAATTTGCCTCTTAAACTGGTGAACTCTCCAAGATCACACAGGTAATAACTGGAGGACCTGATATTCAAAATCAGTTCATTTGTCTCAAGCCTACTTCTTTTTCTATTTTTTTTTGAAATTATTATTTAAAAATGAATACACAGTGAAACACAGTTTATTAGTTTCAATGGCTGCTCTAACAAATTACCACAAATTTGGTGGCTTAAAAGAACGCAAATTCATTCTCTTACAGTTCTGGAGGCCTCAAGTCTGAACACTGAACTGAAGTCAAGGTGTGGGCAGGGCTTGATGGAGGCTCCGGGAGGAGAATTCATTTCTTTGTCCTTTTCAGCTTCTAATGGCTGCCTGTATTCCTTGCTTTGTGTCCTCTTCATCTTCAAAGCATATTACTCCAGTCTCTGCTTCCCTCATCACCTCGTCTTTCCTTTGTCTGTGGTCAAGTTTCCCTTTGCCTCCCTCTTAGAGGGACACTGTGATTACATCTGGCTCACCTAGATAATCCAGGATTATCTCCCCATCTCAAGATCTTCTTTTTGGGGCACCTGGGTGGCTCAGTCATTAAGTGTCTGCCTTCGGCTCAGGTCATGATCCCAGGGTCCTGGGATCGAGACCCACATTGGACTCCCTGCTCCGCGGGAAGCCTGCTTCTCCCTCTCCCACTCCCACTGCTTGTGTTCCCTCTTGTGTCTCTCTCTGTCAAATAAATAAATAAAATCTTTTTTTAAAAAAGATCTTTTTAATCATATCTGCAAAGCCTGTTGAGCTGTATAAAGTAACATTCACATGTTCTGGGGATTAGGAGTTGGGTATCTTTGGGGGCCATTATTCAGCCTACAAAGCTTGATTTCTTTCTATCTCTTTCCCTCTCCATCCCCCTCTCTCTGTAATGTATCAATTAGTTTTAGTTTGATTATGCAAATGTGCTTACTTTTCCTTTACTTTCTCATTTACCTTGCTAATTCTATTATGAAATAGATTCAGATAAGAGCTCTGAACAGGAGTGATTAGAAATACTAGAACCAAAGATCTAGAAGATTGTTGAATTAGAATAAACACATTACATCTGTCCTCAAAAAGTTATGATTTAGGATCCATAGACATCCTCAGAGCCCTTACACTAAGCCTTCTCCCCCAGGGAAGTTTATCAAATCTATTAATTAACTGCAGAGGTGACTGATGAGTAGCATCTTTTTATTTGCTTCCCTCCTACTTAGGAGAATGACCAAAATGTAGGACCCAGGTAGGAAAGGAAGCAGAGGTAACTTGAATCCTCAGGCTTTAAATCAGCTCCCTAATGACAGAGCTGACTGGAAATCTGATGCATCTATGGAAGAAAACTTACTTTTTTCCTGTGGGTTCTTATTTCCTTCATCCTGAAGAAACCCCCAGGGCCTCATTTACTCAGATCTCATACCCATACAGCAAATTCTCTGGTGTCAGCAGCTTATTCTCTCAGCCTCAGGAGCCTCCTGTGACTTTGGGGGTCATGTTTCAGCCAGGCAGAACTGTGCAGAAAATCCACCACTTAGTATGTGATGTCCGTGAACGTAATGTGCAGAGCTTTGACTCTCCATCAGTGGGATGTGGATAATAATGTCTTTTGCACAGAGATTGGAAGAGTCGAATACAAGCGAAGCTATTGTTATTGCCTATCCTCCTTTGTATCCCCTCACAGCCATTATTAGCCTTTGACCTATTACTACACCTGCTAGAGTGACAGGCAGAATAAAAAGCACCAGACGTTCCATATTTAGAAGCAGAGCTGTTAGTGCTGTTCTTCTTTGCAGAGACAATGCTAGCAAGTGCTAAAGGCAGGTGAGAGGGTTTTGACAAAATGGTTGTGATGATACAAGGATTTCCTCCCCAACAGCCATTGCCTCTTCTCAGCTAATAGAACCCCAGTTTTGTCCTGACATTGGGCAGCCCTGAGCAGCCTGCAGAGGATGGTGCCTGACTAGTCTAGGCCAATCATGATTATTAGTCATTTTTATCAGTGACTTGGTCAGGGGTGGCTGTGTGATTTCTTTCTAGTGGATGAGACATAAGGGAACCTAAGGGAACTACTCTGAGGAAATTCAGGGTAAGATTTCCTTCCTTGGTTATTTCAGTTACCTCCAATTCATTTATTTGGTGAGGGAGTGCGGGAGTCCCATCCTGGGGTTACGGGGATGGCTGAACACATGACACTTGACACTGGACAGATGAGATTGACAGCAGTTTATTAGTTACATATACTCACAGCCCAGGGGAGGAGGACACCATGCCATGCAGGGCCACGTGGGGATTGCACTTGGGGAAACAGAGTGGACAGCCAAGGGCCATGGATGACAAGCTTTATAGTTTTAAGACTGTGGGTGCTCCCTGGATCCTGTGGAAAGATGTGATTGGGTTGTTTGAATAGTTTGGTGGGCTGTCAGGGAACTGAAACTTGTTACTTAAGGATAATCAGGAATTGCACTGGTCATCTTGATAAGGAGGATTGTTTGGCCATAGGACCTCATCCATGGGAACAGTATGGATAGGGAACTTGTAGGCTATAGGTGGCCCTCCTACTTTCTCCAGATGTTAAGGCAGCGCATAATATTTGGCCTTAATTTTAGGCCATGTAGCCTATTGACTTGAGAGAGGTGGGGATGGAGAGGGGAGAGAGAGGGAAGAGAGAGAACCATTCTTTCTTCCCCTTTGGATATTGTCATGTGTAAATATGATGGTTGTAGTTAGAAGCATAAGGTCAATTGTGCAACTGTGAAAAGAAACATTGTAGATATTCCAGGGTCAGGGGAGAAAAAAGAGAGAGCAAGACTGGGTCCCTGGTGGATTCTTTGAAATTGCTCAACTTTCCCTGAAATGTTCTACTACCAGATTTCTTTTATATGACAGTAAACTTCTACTATTAAACTACTTTTAGTCTGTTATTCTGACCCTTGTGGTTGAAGTATCCTGACAGGGAAGGCTAGATGCTTCTATGATCTGCTAGGGACATGTTTCCTGTGATTTTATATATGTCTTTTTGTTTGTTTACTTGTTTCAAGTTTTTATTTAAATTCCAGTTAGTTAACATATAGTGTAATAGTGGTTCCAGGAACAGAATTTAGTGATTCGTCACTTACATGTAACACCCAGTGCTCATCACAAGTGTCCTCCTTAACATGTATGTCTTTTTACATATATCTTATATAATGTCTTTCTGTGACTAATGTGGTGATTGTCTTGTATTGTATTTTATAGTTATACTGTAAGGGTGGTGCAGAGTCCATCTTGGGCCAAAATGAAGGACCAGAAAAATCAGAGAGAAAACTCCGATGGAAAGTTATCGAGTCCCTCAGCCTGCTGCCCACCTCAAAAAGAGAATCTGACTTTTATTTGACCCTTAAGCAGAATTTTCACAAAATTTATTGATAATTCCTTTGTCAATCCCTAAAATATAAATTTACCCTCAGGCCACTGAGTACCCTCAGGCTGCCTTATATGTTACTTGGAAGAAGATGGGGCTGCCATATATCTTATTTTTTACCTATATTGCAGTCCATGAAAAATATACAGTTAGCCTAGGTTATCTACGTTAGAAACATGACGAAATAAGCCAAAAATCGAATAAGGATCATATCCTTGAATAATGGAGAATACACTTTCAGATTCCTATCTTCTTTGTGTATATATATTTAATAAAAATAAGCAATAAAAATAGAATGATGTCGCAGTTTTCTTTTGTAGAAAAATAGAAAAATTTGATGATTACCAAGATTATTACCATGGTATTACCAAATGACTTTATTTGCTTAAACTTTGACTCAAATTGTTTCTGAGCCCTTAAATGTTCTTTGCTGTCATTTTGAAAATTATCTATATTAAAACTTGTGTAATAAAATACTTTAAAATCCTTCTAGTAAATTTGCAATAAAAGCTTAAGAAAACTTGACAGTGTATCAGTTTCGGGTATTAGAATATAATTTTCAAAATACTCATGTGCAATATTTTTTCTACTAAAGCAATGGAAGTTATTGGATTTTGGAGACTGAAAAAATCTCATGAATATGCTCTCAATAGAAAAAAGTTTATGCTCTGAAACTAATAAAAACATTTAATCAATTCAATTCAACCCATTGAAGAATTATGCTAGGTCAAGGAAGAGTAGCTTTTCCTAATCTTCTTGACTCTTCACCTTCTCAAAGGTCTGTGAAGACTAGACGTTCAGGGGTCTCTGAAGGTCACTCGCCACATTAGACCTCTGTGCAAGCCAGAGGCCATCCCCTTTCTGGGCAATACCTTGTGAACATGTCTAACAGGTGCTTTCAGCCCTTAGTTGCTCTCCTTCCCTTGGCTTCTAGGTAGCAGGGGCCAGAGAATGAAGAGCCTTGTATGCCATGCTAAGGAGCTCTCACTCAATTCTGTAGTAATTAGGAGTCCTTCCAAGATTTAAGCCAGAAGGTTTGGATATGATTTCATTAGCTTTACAGCAGGATCACTGTGGTGAAGGATACCTGAGAGGAGACTTGAGCCTGGAGCTGCTGAGGAGGTGGTTATGATGGTGAGGAGAAACAGAATGAAGACCTGAGCTTACACAGAAGCACTGCAGATGCCACCATATCCAGGGAGGTAAAACTAAAAGATCCCAAATGAATATGTGGGGGAGGAGAGAGGGAAATGGGACAGTGAAGGAGATGAGACAAGCTAATTAGAATTATGTCTACTGTAAAATTGAATTGACTCTAAGGTCTGAGGTGACCAGGAGCATAGCCATAGGGTTGTAGCACCAATTTTAGCCTCCTGACAGATTACACAGTCTAAGGACTTTTTGTTTTGTTTCCTTTTGTTCTTTTCCTTTCCTTCCCTTCCTTTCCCTTCCCCTTTTTCCCTTTCCCTCCCCTTCCCTCCCCTTCCCTTTTCTTTCTTCCTTCCTGCATTTTTCTTCCTTCCTTCCTTCCTTCCTTCCTTCCTTCCTTCCTTCCTTCCTT
>NC_058406.1:56990371-57272719 GCF_002201575.2 Neomonachus schauinslandi
CTTCCTTCCTTCCTTCCTTCCTTCCTTCCTTCCTTCCTTCCTTCCTTCCTTCCTTCCTCCCTCCCTCCCTTCCTTCCTTCCTTCCTTTCTTTTCTTTCTTTCTTTCTTTCTTCTTTCTTTCTTTCTTTCCTTCTCTTCTTTTAACTTTTAGTTTTCAGCTCTGTTTCAGATACTTGAGGTGCCAAGATAAATGATCTCCTGATTACATATTTCAGTGATACGTGTACAGCGAATAAAAAGTGAACCATGTTGCCTTCTATTGTAAACTCTCAAAGGTCAGGGGCCAGGCTGAACTTTCTAAAGCTCAATTTAGGCACTTCACAAACCATAAAAAGTGATAATATTTTCCCCATAAAAGACTCTAGAAGGAGAAACATAGAGCATAATTTGAGTAGAAATATCTAAACAAAACAAAATAAGTAAAAAATCAGAGAAGAAAGTGTATTATATCAGTTACAATCTGAAAAATTAAAATAATGTATATAATTTATTTAATTTCACATAATTACTTATTAATATATTACTTATTTATGAATATATTCTATGTGCAAAGCATAGCATGAATAAAAAATTATTACTTATGTTGGTTATCTAAAGTTAAAGATATTGTTATCTGAGATAGGGAGAGCTGTATTGAAGGGAGAATCAATTGTTTTATTAATAAATCAGAAAATATACACAATCCAAATGATAGTTTCTGAATTGAAAGTGACTCAGTTCTTAAAAATATTAATTTCTTTAAGTCAGAAATTTTAGTCATGTTTGCAACATAGCAAAATGTTTTTGATTTCCTAATGAGATTTTTGTAAAATTTTGAAAATGTGTAAAATGTAAATTTATTTAAATTGAAAATTATGCCAGATGACATTTTGAAGTAAATGGGGGGAAAAGGATGTTGCTGGGATGTCAAATGACTTTACTTTTTAATTGAGATACATTTTGCAAAAGTTATGCCATGGGGTAAATGGAATGTATACCCAGAGAACTGGTCTCAATATTCCTGCTTTGCCATTTCCTAATTGTGTCACCTTCATCAAATTATTTCCTTTTTCCAAGCCTCAGTTTCTCCACTTGTTAAATAGGCTGTAATTCATATTTTCTTTGCAAGATCATGCTAGCATTAGAAAGAGTACAAGAGGGTGCCTGGATGGCCAGATGGTTAAGCGTCTGCCTTCAACTCAGGTCATGATCCCAGGGTCCTGGGATTGAGCCCCGCACCGGGCTCCCTGCTGAGCAGGGAGCCTGCTTCTCCCTCTCCTTCAGCCTGCCACTCCCCCTGCTTGGACTCTCTCTCTGTCTGTCAAAATAAATAAAATCTTAAAAAAAAAAAAAAAAAGAAAGTACAAAAAATCACCCAGCATGACATGAACACTTGCTCAAGTAGCTCTCGTGAATTTGCAATTACCATTTTAAGACTGAGAACAAGAACTAGAAAAATCACTTTGATAATCCACTATAATAATTTCTTTACATGAATCATGGGAGTGTATAAGTTTTCTTAAGGATTTTCAAAAAGATGTAAATGAACAAAATGTTTTAAATACCAGTCCATCCTAAAGAATTCGAGAAAGAGAACATTAGAATGCTACATTTGTTACTTGATCACAGTTGTTAATAACAATGTTTATATAGCTTCAAATATCCATCAACCACATAGTATAAAAAATCTGACCAGTTCAGCATAATCAGTATTAAATTATTTTACTTATAAAAGAAAGATGAGACAAACGGCAGTAACTTTAAATTGTGTTTTATCCATCTTTTTGTGGAATTTTTTTAAAAGATTTATTTATTTATTTATTTGAGAGAGAGAGAGACAGCACGTGATTAGGGGAGAGAGAGAGAGAGAATGCTCAAGCAAGCAGGCTCCCCCCTGAGTGTGGAGCCCAACATGGGGCTCAGATTGTAACTGATCTCACAGCCCTGACATCATGACCCAACTGAAACCAAGAGTTGGGTGCTTAACCTACTGCGCCACCCAGGCACCCTCTTTTCATGGAATTTTATGTACAAAAGTAAACTTGCTGTATGTACAGGTAATGGAACTAAAGAGAATGTATCATTAGAATCAGGGATAAGGAAGGGAATACTCAGGGCATTGTTGTAAATATGGACATTGAACTGCATTTCCTAAAGGGAATAAAAGTCTAATTGCCTAAAGGATTGCTTTTTGTCTGGAAACATCTGTTGGTTAGTCCATAAACTTCTACCTGTGTTTTATGTTCTTGATGGAAATATTTTTTCAAAAGAATTAGATTTCCCTGACATCTACTTAAATTTATTCTATCTTCTCATGCTGGCTCAAATCTGGTTACTTACAGGGTACTCTGTGGCTAGCAGAGTCATGCATATGGAAATATGTGCAAGGTTGTTGATGAATTTTTCACCTTTACACACCAACCCTGCCCCCAAAGCCTTATCTGCTTTAGCACTTTAAATTAATGTTAAGGCTCTGCAAATACTATGTGACTGTAAATAAGGCAAAATAAAATATCTTTTGTAAAAATTTGAAAAACAACACATTGTAGAAAGGAAAGAAGTAGAAATGAAGATAATTCAGGTGATATAGAGAGTTTTGAGATACAGCTGAAATAGATTGTAAGGCCACATATTGACAATAAATTAGCTACTGCTCAGTAATCCAATATGCCTACAGGTGCCCCAATATATTTCTCTATATATGTAGTTATTCTGTCATAAAAAGAGAGAATATTTCTTCTTTTTATTACCCTCAGCATTTTCTATGTGAAATATTACTTTATGATCCTGCAAATAGTTATCAAATATTATCAGAAAATCCTCAATATTTCAGAAGAAAACAAGAACTATTTCAGAGAAATTCAGAAGAAAACAAAAACTTGGTCCCAATAGATTTGCTTATATGGATAAATTAAGAAAATGTTGAGCAAGGAAAAAATACCTGCGATGATAATATCAATGCAGTCACATTCTTCAAGATTTACACTATCAGGTGATGACAGGCTAGAGAGCTGCTGCTTCTGCAATTTTTTTTTTTTAAGATTTATTTATTTTATTTTAGAAAGAGAGAGTGTGTGCGGGTGGGGTTAGGGGCAGAAAGAGGGAGATAAGCAGACTCCCCACTAAGCCAGGAGCT
This sequence comes from Neomonachus schauinslandi, assembly GCF_002201575.2. Classification (NCBI taxonomy): domain Eukaryota; kingdom Metazoa; phylum Chordata; class Mammalia; order Carnivora; family Phocidae; genus Neomonachus; species Neomonachus schauinslandi. The sequence continues at coordinate 56,993,487 of NC_058406.1, forward strand.
GGACGCAGGGCTCCATCCCAGGACCCTGAGATCATGACCTGAGTTGAAACCAAGAGCTGACACCTAACCCACTGAGCCACCCAGGCGCCCCTCTCCTGAAATTATTAAGTAATCAAGTTTTAGAAGGTCCTTAAAGAAGGAAAGAAATTAATATCTATTGCTTGCCTACTTTGTATCAGTCACTAGCCTGGGCAGTTGTGTGTGTGTGAGAGAGAGAGACAGAGACAGAGACAGAGAGAGATTCTTCATAACAGTCCCATGAGATGGGCAATGTTATCTCCATTTCCACAGATGAAATAATTTGACCAAGGTATCGTAGCTAGCAATGAAAAAAGATTATAGGCATTTTTAATTCAAATGTTTGTGTCCCTTTCTTGCTCTGGTATTTTCATGTAAGATTTATATATAGGAGAATTAAGTACCTGGATTGAGAATAGCTAAGATAATTTATAGATGATTTGTATTAATAAAGCAATTACCTTGTGTGCTAGGCCTCTATGGAAGGACAGAAAAACACAAAAAAAACAAAAGCTAACCAAACTTATCCTCAGCTGTATATTATTATTATTAAAAGTTATCCAATGGACTAAACAGAGAAAAATTTTACTTACTTAACTAAGGAAACAGCATTATTGATTACTTAATAACTAGACTGACCCTGTATATGTCTATGTTGGATTTGAACCTTTGGGGCAGGTTCAAAGTGATCAGATGAAGCATTTACTCTCTTCCTGTATATCACTGCCCCGTAGTTGATGTACAAATTAGTGCAAGAAAGGAGCAGAATGGCTTGAACTCTATCAAATGAGCTCAGACAATAAATCTCTTTGTCACCATTATTAAAATAACTCTCACAAGAGAAGCTTTGTTATGTATATGGATGATTTTTAAAACATTATCAGAAACCTTATGTACTACAGCCTACCTTTCTATGTGCTTAAGTATTATTCTCTTTACCATGGGACTAGTAATAGTGTTTCCTGGGTTGTTGTAAAAAAATTAATACATGTGAGGCACTTTGAACAGTGCCAGCCACACAAAAACTACTCAATAAATGTTAGCTTCTCCTTTTATTATTTTGCCATTATTATTATTATTGCTATGGTCAGAGAGTAGAAGGTGCATATCAGCTGAGGAGGGTGGTCATGGAAGGCATCCCAAAGGAATGATGTTCAACTGGGAACAGAAGTAAAAAGGGCATGGAAATTACTCTTACTAGAAAACATTAGCATGTGAAAAGGCACAAAGATGAGAGATGCTACTACAGTGTTTTCCTGCAGGAAAGGGAAGAAAATTTTGAGTAGGAAGGGAGCAACAGTTCCTGGATGGCGTCCATCGTCATTCAGAATGTTCCAGCGTTTGACCTACCATCATAGGCAGTCCTATAGCACAGCCTCTAACAAAACTAGGCTGTCCCAAACCCCTGATAATAGAATCATTTACTTTTATACCAAGGAGGTTGGGAAGGCACCCAAATCTGCATGTGGTGTGTGCCCAGGCCAACGTTGAGGAGTTTGTGCTGTGAGACCTAAAGTCCTTATGAGGTTGTCTAAAACGAAAGAACAGGTCAGCAGGGCCTACGGTGGCTCCATATTTGCCAAGTGCGTTCGTGACAGGATCAAGCGTGCTCTCCTTATCAAGGAGCAGAGAATCATTGTGAAACTGTTGAAGGCACAAGCACAGAGTCAGAAAGCTTAAAAAAAAAAAATGAAGCTTTTTTGAGTAATAAAAAAAACCAAAGGCAAAAAAAAAAAAAAGAAGGGAGCAACAGTATTAAATGCCACAGAGAGTTTGAGAACAATGAAGACAGAGGAAGAACTTTGGATTTATTGATCAGGAAGCCACAGTGTTATGGGCTGAATTCATCTCCTCAAACTCCATATGTTGAAGGCCTAACACTCAGTACCTCAGATTGTGACTGTATGTGGAGCTAGGGCCTTGAGAGAAGTGATTAAGTTAAAATGAGTCCATTCGGATGGGCACTAATCCAACATGTCTGGTGTGCTTATTGGAAGAGGAAATTTAGACTCACAAAAAGAGAGACCAGGGATGTGAGCACACAGAATAAAGACCATAGACCATGTGAGGACACAGTGAGGAAATAGCTATCTGCAAGCCAAAGAGAAACCTCAGAAGAAATCAACCCTGCTGACACATAGATCTTGGAAGTCTAGCCTCTAAAATTGTGAGAAAATGAGTTTCTGTTGTTGAAGCCACGGGTCTGTGGTATTTTGTTATGGCAGCCCTAGCAAAAGAATACATTCTGTTACATTGAAGGAGAGTAGATACGCCAGAAAGCAGTAGTTAATGATGAATGGATGGCAAGGAATTAGAAACTATTGGAAAAGTAGTGGATTTTTAAAAGATTGGTAAGGCACCATGATTTTTCCCCCAGAGGATTTGGTTACTGTGGGTATAGTTTCTCCTATGTGACTTTTAGAGTTATACCTTTTCTGCTTTATTCAAAATTTATTTTTGTAATAAAATAATTTAAAAATGCTGTACAGATAAACTACTTTATCTGTACTTGAGCGTAATAGCTGAATCTAGTGACCACAGGACAAGTCTTGGCATTTGCTTTTATTTATTTATTTATTTATTCATTCATTCATTCTTAAATTTTTTTATTTTTTAAAATTTTACTTTATTTAAATTCAATTAATTAACATGTAGTGTGTCATTAGTTTCAGAGGTAGAGTTCAGTTACTCATCAGTTGCGTATAACACCGAGTTCTCATTCTATCACATGCCCCCCTTAATGCCCATCACCCAGTTACCCCATCCCCCCACCCCCCTCCCCTCCAGCAACCCTCAGTTTGTTTCCTAAAGTTAAAAGTCTCTTATGCTTTGCCTCTTTCTCTGATTTCATCTCATTTTTCCCTCCCTTTTTCTATGATTCTCTGTTTTGTTTCTTGGCATTTGCTTTTATAGTTATGATAACAACAATTCCGAAGTTGGAAATGTAGTTTCCCTAGAGTCAGGAAGATTTCTATTTTTGCAGCGGGGGGGAGGGGGGGGGGAATGATCATGGGGAAGAGATATAAAAGTATTGGGGGTAGTCTTTGTTTCCTTCTAAAATAGTATATTTGCCTAGATTTCCAACTCCTATATAACAGAAATAAAGCCACTTACACATTCTACCAAAGGCTCAAAGAATATTTAGCAAGCATTCAGCAGTTTTAAATATGCAAGACCAAGAATTCAGGTTTTACAAGAGTTAACTAACTTGATTTCATACCATCCTCCAAAATTAAAAGCATCTCACTAATGCCAAACTTCTTCATGTCTCCTCAGTCTTTTATGATATTTTCATTGTCCTCACCACGGTTTTGATCATGTTTTACTTATATCTGGAATAGGATTCTATCACTAGTCAAAAATATTCTATATACTTCTCAATTCTACTCATCTTAAGGTCTGCTCAAGTCCTTCCCCTCCTAATGAAGCTTTATCTATATATTCTAATCAAAAGGAGTCTGTTTTTTACTATTTTCCATAGTGCTTATATTCTGTTCCTCCAGAATAGGATGAAAATTATTAGCCTTGGACTTGGACATCCTTTGGTTCAAAGGTGAGATCTTTTATTTGACAGCCATTCAACTTTGGGTGAATTGGTTAATTTCTCTGAAACTTTATTTTCTTGCAAAAGTACATGAGTAATAGGACTGTGTTAATGATTAAATCAGACTCTGTGTTTGACATACAGAGCATCTAGTTGATGACCAAGAGACTGTGTTCTCTTGGTTAGAAGGAAAAGTAACTTATTCTAAGTAAAAATGTGGTTATCATAAAGGAATAAGGATGTCTCAAAATAATCGAGGACAGACTAAACAACCAGGCTGCAGAGTCAGTGGGAACTGAGGTAATCCTAAGTGCCAGCCACTTCCCCGTCTTGTCTTTCTGTCGTATGGCATCCTATTTCCTCTCTGCATAGCTACTCTGATCTCTCACTCCCAGCCAGCTTCTCTGAGTCTCAATTTCCTCCTAACATAAGGCTCTGAAATGGCCATTGCAGCCCAAACTCTAGGTGAACCTTCAGCTTAAACATCCAAATCACAGGTAACTGTCTTTCTGTTCTTTTAGTACAAAGTCCTCAAGAAGAGAATCCAGTTGCCTTAGCTTCTCTTCAAATTGATGTCCTGCCTAGAACGGGCCACCTCTGCCAGGGGCCAGACCTTTTTCACTCATTGGTTACCTGGCCGCTTTGTAGTCTGCACCTACCAAATGCGAGAAAGGAATGAGTCAGATTCCCTTTGAGAGAGACTAGAGCTGGAGGAAGGCTAGGGAGCAGCTACCATAAAATATTTCTAGGATTTCGGGCGCCTGGGTGGCTCAGTTGGTTAAGCGACTGCCTTCGGCTCAGGTCATGATCCTGGAGTCCCGGGATCGAGTCCCGCATAGGGCTCCCTGCTCGGCCGGGAGTCTGCTTCTCCCTCTGACCCTCCTCCCTCTCATGCTCTCTGTCTCTCATTCTCTCTCTCTCAAATAAATAAATAAAATCTTTAAAAAAAAAAAAAAATATTTCTAGGATTTCTAGTGAAATGTTCACTACTCCTAACAATTGAACACTGATTTTATTCTATCACTTATTTTTATACTTGTTTGTCCCACATGAGTGTATTTTCTTTTGCCAGGAGAGATGTTTATAATACATGCCATGTAACACTTTCTGTACTCTTTATATTTATTCAACAACATTCATCAGACATTCATTAGACACCTACATATCAAGCACTATTACTAAGGATATGGTAATAAATCAAATAAACACAATTTATGATCTCATGGAGCTTACATTCTGAAATTTTTATTTCTGTATATGATCCTAGTTAGGCCAGGAGATTGGAAGAGTTGAAATGATTTAATGTAATCATCTTCAGAATGAATCCTTCCCTGTCCACCCAATTTAAAAATGCACCTGGGTGGCTTAGTCAGTTAAGAGTCCAACTCTTGATTTCAGCTCGTGAGATCGAGCTTTGCATCAGGCTCTTCACTGAGCTCTGAGCATAGAGCCTGCTTGAGATTCTTTCTCCCTCCTGCCTGCCCCTCCCCCACACTGCGCATGTGCATTCTCTTTCTCTCTCTCCCTAAAAAAAAAAAAGAAATAATAAAATAAAAATAAAAATAAAAATGCAACCACTACCGCTACACCCATTCAATTTTCTTCTTTCCCTGTCCTATTGTTCTCCCTAGCTTTGTATTAACACATCAGGTATTATATTTATGAATCTGTTGTCTCCATTACTAGAATGAAAGCTCATAAAAATAAGGATTTTTATCCCTTTTCTTCAGTCTATATTTTTAGTACTGATAATCTGTTGAAAGCATGAATAAGTGAAGGTCTGAATGAATCATCATACTTAACTGTTGTCAAGCACATATTGAGTGTTAGGCATGTGTTAGCTATTTTTATACAGATTGGTTTATTTACCCTTCCCAATGACTCCGCGAGGCTATTTGTTATGGGTGCCACCATTTTATAGATTGAAAAACTGAGCATAAAAAGACTAAGTTCCTTGCCCAAATTCACAGAGCCAGAAGTGAGAGACAAACTTGGATTTAGATCTGCTTGACACCAGAGCTCATGTTCTTCACCGGTGAACTCTCTACACCTTTAAAATAAAATACTGATCTGTGGAAATAGTCTGGGTCTGCACTGGTCCGTGGCTCACTGTAAAATTCATTTGTTTAATGACAATATCGCTTTAAAGTGGATTTTTAGTTGAGGAAGCAATATAAATGGCTTGTTGTGCTTGAGTGTTCTTGGCTCCATATCTTTCTCCTCTCCTGCCAGGATTCTTGGGACGAGTCCTGAAATGAATCTAGTAATATACCCCAGAGGAGAATAAGGAAGAGAGAGGTAAGGGGGTACTATTGAAGTGCAACATAGTCATTCAGAGAATTCTGAATTACTTATTCTTCCCAGTATACAAGCATACCCACTCTTTTCTCTATAATAAAAGAGAGCTCTTCATTGTTGTGATGATGAATTCCAACATCTCTGCCCTTTAGGAATTTATAGTAAAGTGGGGTTAACAAGGCACCAGCTGTGGCAGGGATATATGCTCAAGGTCAGAGATCACTTGGCAGAGGTATCTGATGCAGTGTTTCTTCTTCTTTTTTTTTAATATTTTATTTATTTATTTGACAGAGACACAGCAAGAGAGGGAACACAAGCAGGGGGAGTGGGAGAGGGAGAAGCAGGCTTCCCGCCGAGCAGGGAGCCCGATGTGGGGCTCGATCCCAGGACCCCGGGACCATGACCTGAGCCGAATGCAGACGCTTAACAACTGAGCCACCCAGACGCCCCTGACTCAGTGTTTCTTAGAGGAGGATTGCCAGGGTGCTGAGGGATGCCAGACACATGGGGAAACAAAAGTAATAAAATAATGAGGTAAATCATGTAGGGCCTGGGGGGCCCCACCAAGAATAAGAAGGCTCATATTCCCCTTGAAACAAAGAGCATCAGATACCTTATTCTCTCCTTATTTCCTCTTCTCTAGCACTGAGAATAGATGTCACAAGTCCTTTGTTCATATTGGGATGAATTCAATCTATTTTGCTCCTGTAGTTAGTTATTCATTCATCTTTTATTCCTAATGGAATCAGAATCCTAGAGCTGAAAAAAAAAAATTAAGTTATCTACCCACCATTTTTTTTTTTTTAATTCAGGACATCATAGTTCTAATTAGATGTAAAAGCATTGGGGGAGGGAGCCTCCTTTACCATCTCAGGTTCCAGAGTCTACTGTTTTTCACTATTACCCTACATAAATATTTCCTGGCCTGGATTGTGTTTCTTATTAAGTTTTGGTCTAGGGTGTTTGTAGTAAACAGAAATATTTACCTTTTAAATAAAACAAGAAGCCAAGTAACAAAATCAGCCTGCTCTGGGTACACTATGAAAACAGCAGATAACCACGTGGGGTGTGTCGCTGAGCTGGTGGCAGGGCTCTGAGAGCTGTGAATGCAGCCACTGAGATTCTGAAGGGCCTCTTGTTCCTGTCGAGAGGGACGGGACACACAGTTCATAACACGCTAATCAAATCATTATGCTTTTACCCAGAGATGGTTGTGAATCACCCAGGAAACAACTAGAATATAGTGCAGGCTTTAAAATAAGTGACAAAGTATGAAAGAGATTAAAGAAAGCAGAATTTGACAGCCTAAATAACACACGTAAAAAATACAAAAGGAGAGTTCATCCTGAAAACATACCAAAATAACACCATGGCAATGATGGCTGTGTCTGAAATGATCTTCTGATGACAGAACCGAAGAAAAGAGTGCGAATCACAAACGTGTCAAAGCTAGGTAATCAAACATTCTTAACTAACGCATTTGAAAACCAACTGATTCTAGAAATTGTAGCTTCCAGTCTTGTATTTATGGTTTTCCCCCTTTTATTCCTCTTAATTTCAAATCCCTACATTCTGCTAAGAATGGAGCTACAAATAACTGAGTGTCTTCTGTGGAATTTCCCAGTTCCCTTGTGATCATGTAGAATTTCCATAGATTTTCTTTAGTGGATGTAGTAAAAATGGTAGAGTTTAGTTGAAAGAAGTAAAAAAAAAAAAAAAAAAGGTACCCTCTGCTTCATGCTTCAGGCTAAGAGAAGAAGATGAAAGGACAGGTCATTCAAAGCAAACGCAATGCTTTGCTTCCTATTTTCAGTGTGGGTCAAAAAGGTACAGTCTCCCAGACTTGGATAGGGTGGAGAAAAAGCATGCCAGTAGAGGTAATCTGAACAGAAGGAAAAAGGGATGTTCAAGGACTGTGGTAGTCAGCAGTCCACCCAGGAAACTAAACTACTTGTCTATCTTAGAAAAAGTAAAGGGGGAAATGAAGCTGTTTTGAGATCTGAGAGCCAAAGCTAGAGTAACCACCTTGCAGACATATCTCAATCCTTCTCCTCCTTTTCCCTTTCTTTCCCTCCACCCTTTCTCTCTCTGTCTCTCTCTCTTTCTATATCCATTTTCCTTTCTTTTTTGAGATATTCATGAAATTTTATGAGAAAATAGAGAATGTGTTTATGTAAGGAAACAATATTTCTCAATGCATAGTGTTTCTGTTAGTAGAAAAATGGAAACATTTTGGCAGATTCAGATGGTATTAAATTAAAAATCCCATTTGTTCTACTTTGTAGGTTATTTTAAAAAAAGATTTTCAAGTATATCAAGTAGACAGCTAGCAATTCGCAATTATGTAATCAGATTTGAAGTGCATGTTCATTAATCCATTCAACAGCTATTTCTTGAATACCTAATATGTGACAATTATATGTTTCCCTCAAACTCAGGCCATTCACAGAAGGGCTTTGATATTTATATGTACTAATATGTACTAATTGCATCTTTTGAGAGCATAAATTTGTGTGGTATTTAGCCCATAATGAACAGTTGCTTTTGAGCTATTAGGCTTTTCTATAAAATTGGCATGACATGTTGGTCATATATTGAGGGATTTTTTTCCATAACACATATTTTTTTTCAGATTAAATTTTGCTAACAGACCACTGTTTCCTCAGAGTTAATCATACACATGCATCTTGCTGATAATTGCAGGATATCAAATTTGAGAAAACAAGTTTTCAGGAAATCATCAGACTTACTGAATGAATTATTGTCCTTGTATTTTGAATATTTTCTTGATGCTTTTCTTTTCTTTTTATAATTTTCTATATCTGCCATTTGAACGCTGGAGACAGTTCCCTCTAGAATAAAGAATGGAGGAAATTGGATTGATCCCAAAGACTTAAAAGAGAAAGAACAAAGTCTGTTGCTGAAAGGTAACTGAACCAGGAACCAAGCAGCCTGGGTTCTAATCCCAACTCTGGGACCAAAAAATAGACCATTTTCATTAAGATGTCTGTCCTTTCTATACCTTTTCTCTATTAGTTGCTAACATTTATTGAACCCTTACTATGTTCCAGGTAACTGTTTTAAGTTAGAATATTTCATGTGCTATCTCCTTTTGTTCTTACAACAATTTCTATTGGTACTGTGATTATCCCCACTTTATAGGTGAAGAAATCAAAGCACAGAGAAATTAAGTAACTTGCCCAAGCCCACACAGTTAGAAAACAGCAGAGCTAGTATTCAAATCTCAGCAGTTTGTTTATCACTACACTGTGTTGTTCCCTACAATACCTTTTATCAAATCACTCTAATGAAAAACCAATGGGATCATGAGTTACAATATTCTGAAATTTCCCTTTTTTTTTCTTCTTAGATTATTTAAAATTATAAGCATAATACCTAGCCAGCTACATAGAAGTATATAAAGTTAAAATTAAGCTATTTTATGACTTAATACTATTCTCCTACAATTTTGACTGTTAACAGTTTGCTGTATATCCTTCCAGAGATTTTCTATGCTCATATAACATGCTTAAAGTAAAAATGTAATATAGGCTAAGTATTGCTCCACGTTTTTCTTTTTTTTTTTTAAGATTTTATTTATTTGTTTGTCAGAGACACAGAGAGAGAAAGAGAGAGAGAGCGTGAGAGCGTACAAGCAGGGGGAGCGGCAGGCAGAGGGAGAAGCAGGCTCCCCGTTGAGCAGGGAGCCCGATGTGGGTCTCGATCCCAGGACCCCGGGACCATGACCTGAGCCGAAGGCAGAGGCTTAACCAACTGAGCCACCCAGGCATCCCACAGATTTTTCTTTTTCTTTTAAAATAGAATAATTTCTAATACACATCTTCTCAATCAGTACATATAAATTTACCAATTTTTTTAAGAACTCCCTACAGTTCTACTTTATGTATATATACTTATGTATATATAACAATTTATTTAACTTTGCTTCTTCTGTTTATATTGTTCCTAAAATTTCATTATTACAACAATGTAACTGTGGGCAGTCCTGTATATATATCTCGGTTTACATGTGCTCACATTTCTAGAAAACAGATTCCTAGAAGTAACATAATTTTGAAAATCATAAAGGGTAATGTTAATTTAAAGAATCACTTGTGACTAACTTACTTTTTAACGGGATTGGCCTGTTGAGTTCTAAAAATAATGCTAATGAAAATGAATAAATTGGGAGTTCATTATGTAAGAAAATCCCCCCAAAACAGAGAAGAGGTAGTACAATTCACAAAAGCGGTAAGCCTGACCTTACTTGAGAGAACGACAGTTTCATGGCGGGGTCATCTCCATTACCCACAGATAGGTAAATGAAGTCCCTTTGGTGAGTACACAGCGACCAAGAGTTATAGAGTTGCCTATGACATGGAAATTTAAAAGCAGTTTAGCAAGTTACCAATGCTAATTATAGATTACCTTTTGCTGCAGATATTTTGAAGGGAGATAGAATCTCATTTTTTGCCCAGCTAAGAGGCAGAAGTTGGGCTCAGTGACTCTAGGTGGTCCCCTTCTATGCCTTTTATTGCAGTTTAAAGATACCTTGAAATGAGTTTAAGGACAGTGACATGGTCTATCACTCTGCATCAGTAACATTCAGTGTCATTGGCTACATATAAGATACAGAAACGCCTACTTTAGCACAGGTAGTTCAGATTGCTTTTGAAATAGTTTTCGACTATTTTCACCACATCACAATACGCAAACTCATTTTTACTTGAGTGAAGCTATCGTACAAATTCATAATAGCATAAAGTACCTACTGAGGAGAAACTCCTGTCAGAAAGAGAAAATGTCAGGGAGATTCCTATTTTTCTGACATTAAAAAGAGAAAGCATATAAATAAAAGCCTGTGTGTTTTAAACGGGAAATTAATGAATATAATTTCCTATTATTTGGGAGCTGTTTAACATCATGTGATTGTTTAAAAAATGAATATGACACAGATTCAACTTTTTTTTCCTCTCAGTTTTGTGGCCTTGGAAAACCACTTAACTTCTCTGGGCCTCTATTACCTCACATGGAAGATAGGAAAATAACAATCAGTTATTTTCCACCTTTCCAGATTGTTTTGAGAATTGAAACACATATCTAAAAGAGTTTGAAAAATTGTAAGTGTTATAAAAATGTAGCTAAAAACCTATGGCAGATACTGTCAGTAATCTATCCAATAGTAATTTTTCCCTCATGCCATTTGCGTATTAAATCCCATTTTATCCAATGAAGCCATGGGCTTTAGGGGTGCCTGGGTCTCTCCTCAGCCCAGGGAATGAATCTTAGCTGTCCTAAGGCAACTGGTTCTATCCTGCTTGCCTGTGATGGCTTTAAGAATAGGCAAGTAAAATCACAACTGGCGAGGAGAATGAGGAAAAGTCTGTCTGAGGGACGTTGGAGAAAGCGAGCAGGCAGAAGTTAGGGACATGTTTGTTTCCTACTGTGAGGACGTGCTGCCTGGAGCTGCGGCAGTCCTCCTGTAACCAAGAGGGCATATGCCCAAGGATAAAAATCAAATGGCAGAGCTCAATGAGCTGCTGAATTAACCAACTCCAGAGAATTCCCTGCCTCTGGACCTCCTGTTAAAAGAGTTGCAAAGGTCCTTATTGTTTAAGAAACTTCTACCTGTGTTTTAGGTTAATGGTAACTGGAAGCATTCTAGTTGATAAATAATTACTAGTTCAAAGCACTTCTTCAGCTTCAAAAGTCTATTTTTCTAAGCCAAAGTGAAAGTCTGGATTATTATCCAACAAATTCGGATTATGTAGAGTACCTCTAAACAATCCAGGCCTCAATGTCTTCTTGTAGCAATAGCAATTTAAGTGGAGGATCCTAAATTTGCTTTTTCGTTGACTTCTTAGGTAATTTGAGAATGTTATAAAAAATGTGGAAGTGAGAACAAAGTACAGGTTTTCCCTGCTATCAGAAAGGAGAATATTCCTTTGAAAACTTTTGTAAGCTGAAATGGCATAAGATGAAGAAGGAATCACCATTAATTTATGTGAAAAATTTTTTGAGAACTTTCAGATCCCCAAAATAAACTCTCTTAGGTTTTTCTAATACCGTAGGATGCGTTTTGCTAACATAAGCACACAATAAATGCAGATAAAGCACAGAGGCTCACAGACACAGTTCAGAGCTATGGCGCCTAATGCTGAGATGCTGAGTGTAGTTCCCATGGAAAGAGTTTGGTGGCGCCTCTCGCACTGTTCTGGGTGCGCCGCCTTTGTAACAGGCTCACTGTGAAATAAACGCTGAATGCTAATTTCGTTTTTTCCCCTTTTCTCCTCACAGTGGAAATCCTCTGCAGATTTCTATTAGCGAAAAGAGATACTACCGTAGGTCATCTGTAAATGTCAAGTGGCATAATGCAAACTTTCGAAAAGCGGGGGTACCTATGTACTATATTTTCAGAGTTGTTACTATTATAATACCATCACACAGGGGGAAGGAAGAAAAATCCCATAGCCATTCAATGCACACAACTGTTTTAGATAGTGATGAGCTGATTGGGACCAGTTTAGCCTTTGTTCTAAAGGTTCAGAATTTCCAAATAGAAACAGTTTCATTTCATTGCATTCTACACTTTTGAGAAAAGTGTTCTAAACTTAGGAGATGTAATCTGGCATGCATAATTTATCCTAAGTTTATATTTTGTTTTTGAAGAAGCATCTTTGTTTTGGCTATCACTGTCAAATGCTTGGGATCTGAAATTAAAATCTTTTTCATGAAAGAAATTAACTAGACACTTATAAAGTAACAGGACTCTCATGGAAGTGGATCTGACCTAGATAACCAAAGCTGTCCTGCTGGAATTCTGATCAGAGTTTTCATATTAGTTTAATCAGACATAACACTTTCCAAAAGGCACGATATTTTATTTCATAATATAGTAATTTAAGTTTCATAATTTAAACTGGAAGTCTCAAATTATATGATTTGCCACTTTCCCAATATTGTACATTAATATTTAAAAGATGACGTATGATGATTCTGAAATCTGCAAGTTTTTCTGGATCAGAAAAGTCTGAGAGTCTATTAGGTGTAATGGTTGAGAGTGTGGTCTTTGAAGTCATATAATTCTGAATCCAAATACTTACTCTCATTTACTGTGATGCCTTAGACGAATCATATCAGACCCCTTCCCCCCCACCCTGGGCTTAGTTTCTGCAAATATAAAATGGAAGCAGTGGAGGGTTGTATAAATGACATCTACCTCATCAGATTTGAAGAGCAAATGAAATTATTTATGTAAGGTACTTAAGCATGGTGGTTGGCCCATTAGAAGTGCCCCCCAAATTTAAGTTATTATAGACAAGAAATACTCAACTCCCTTCTGTTTATGTAGAACATTAAACTTTCTAAATTATTTCTGTCATATCACCTCAATTTATTTGGAGACAAATGAGAAATAGGACAGATATTGATAAAACCATTTGGTAGAAGATGAAAAAGAACGTTGTCAGTAAGCCTGAGATCGTTCATTCTATGTTCATTCATTCAACATTCACTCAAAAAAAATTTATTGAGTGTCCTCTATGAGCCAAACACTGAGCAAGGCACTTCAAGATATAAATTATTGAAAGAATCAAAATAGGAATTGTTCATCTGTTATTTTTCACCCCAACTCCCCTTTTTGTTCAATTTAAAATTTCTTCCTGGATAATTTATCCTTCTGTCATTGTTTGCAAACTTGGTGGTGCAAAGGATATGGCATAACCTAAGACAATCAGTCTCAGTAGTCTGGGTTTTGGAAACTTGTGGGGAAGGACACGAGGATACAAACATTGCGGCTTGTTTATCCAGGGCAACGCTGTCCATAAGTCCATGTAAAGATGCTCAGAGCTGCTCTAACTTATGCCCTGATTATCTGATGTTATAATGTAGTATATATATACAGGGAGAGAAAGAAAGAGAAGGAGAGAGATACAGATATATATATATAATATATATATATATTCCCACCCCCTTAGTTTAACCAATGAAGATTATATTGCTTTCAACAAAAGAAACTTAGAAACTTTGAAAGTGTGACATCACTCATTTCCATAGTCTTGGAATTTGTTTCTAGGAAAACATTGTTATAATATAATGCAGTATGAAATTGTCTTCATCGTTTCTGCCAGAGTTAGCTTGCTTTACAGATAAGCCTTGCCATTCATACTTATCAAATGCATCCCATCTAATTACTGTTTGTTGATATTTTCTGCGCATCAGAGATCTATGCTTTTACTTCATCACTGCTCCTTTGTTCCCATATATGTACATAGTCGAGTTTAATCCTGCATCGAATCAAATCCATAGTGTGCTAAAAGCCTTATAAGAGGACTGTCCTAGAACTTAGATTCTTGGTTTTCTCATTTCTTTCAGAACCTCCCCAATGTCGGCATTGGTTTTCCAGCTCATATCCTTCTCAGTCTTTAGTGCTTTGGCTTGTTAAATGCCAGGGATGGAGTGCTCATGTTTCTTTTTCACTCTATCTGTCCTGAAAAGCCTCATATTGTAGTCTTTATGATTACTCTATCTTAGCTTTATTTTGTACCCAGGAAGAGAGAAAGTACTAATGTATTAATGTTCCCTTTACAGCTAAAGCAAAACAAGATAATGGTAATATTGTTTAAGGCTAATCTATTCCTCTGATTCCTCATTCCCCATTTCTGCTCCATTTCTCTTTTCCATTCTATAACAATCCAGGTTCTGCCTCGTGTCTTTCCCTTATGTATTTTTTTCTGTATAACACACAACTTCAAAATTTCAGTGACTTAGCACCAACAAAAAAATTGTTTTTCACTCATGGATCTGCTGATGAGCTGGGTTTGGCCTCAGCCTGCATGTTGGGTCCAAATCTGCTCCAGGTATCTCCTTGCTTCTTGGAGCGGGTATGTTACTTTCATGGTAGGTGGCAGAGGTGCAAACTTCTGAGTGAAATCCTGAAAGCAACCTAAAATCTCTGCTTGTTTCATATCTGTTACAGTATGTTGACCAAAGTAATTCACATAGCCAACACAAGTGTCAATGGGTTGGGGAACATAATCTGTTTACTTGGTGGGAGATACAGTAAGGTCATGTACAATTTTACAGCAAGGTGGGAGGGAAGAATTGGAAACAATAATCCAGTCTACCACATCTCCCCGTGTTCTCCTGGAGCACTGCCATTCTATTTATCTCATGCCTTCAGAATCTAAGGTGAGTTAAGAACCGAAGAAAAGCAGAATCCTAGTTAATACAGGCTGATTTAAACTTAGTCTTAGGCCTTGTGAATAAAATACCATGTTAGTCTGTTTTTCTTTTAAACCAAGAGTGGGGAGAAGGAAGAAAGAAAATGGGTGACAATATTTTATGGTGTTCTGGCAAAAGCATTTAGACCATATTTCATAGGAATTCTATTCGTCTTACAAACTGACTTGAGTCTATTTTAAAAATATAAACATAACTTTTATTGAATACTCACTATATGGCTAGTAGAGTGTATGTTCTTTATGAGCATTACTTTTAAAAATTCTTTTGAAACCCCTATGAGGTTTATAGATAAACTGAAATTTGGAAAGGGTGTTTTCACAAAGGTAAGATTAATCGAGTAATTCGGTAGCTATGGCAACAAGTAGTCCACAGAACCGGTTTTAAACCTGCCACCTAATCAACATCTGCGACAGCGACTGCGCTTTTATAAGCCAACCAATCAGGGCCAGCCCTTTGCTTCTGAAAGTCAGCCAATCAGGAATCACTCCAGTACACACGTTTCTGAGTTTTAACCAATCAACAATAGTCTTTCACATCGAGTAAGCGGGCTTCTACAGATGGCTTCGTAAAGTCTCCGTGAACTGCGTGCTTCCCCAGATTTTATGGAAGGCCAGCATAACCTGTGCCCGACCAGAATCACCCTTTCTCTCTGCGGTAAGCAACACCTTCAGCCTTTGTCTTTTTATTTCAGATAACGTGTGTTGGTCTGATGGTGCTTTGGCAGTAATTTACCCACGTTTACACGGCTAGAAAATGGTAGAGTCAAACAATAAACAAATTCCATCTGATTTCAGAGCCTAAATTCTTACCCAACACACTGATCTCCTCTCCTCCTTCCACAGTAGTTACTGTCCAGGTACTCTTCCCTGGAGAAGTTCAGCCTCTAGTGTAATTCAGCCTTTGGATTGTAATTTAATTCTGCATATTTTATCTACCCAACTAACTTGTAAGACCAGTTGAGTCTTAAACAATTTCACATTTCCAGTGGTGATTAATTTATCCATTATTCATTTATTAATTTAAAAAATATTCAGTGGAGTACTTAATATGTGCTAGGCACCACGATAGTGAAGAAATGAAGAATTTTCTGTTGGCAAGGGCTTAACTGCAATGTGAAATGTACCACCATTCATACAGGATGCAGCAGGACCTGAGAGTTTGAAAAGAGTGCCTATGTCTGTCTTTAGCGTTGTGGGCATTCAGTAATAAACTACCAACGGACTGTTATTTGTATATTAGTTCTTTGGAGCAATTTTTTTATAGCAGAGAAAAACAGGCTTCAAATTGCTAAAACCCTTCATAAGTCAAACGTTGAATCAGGAGTTGTACTAACCCAAAGATGAGTTATTTGGAAGGAGGTCACATCATAAATATGCAGTTTATCAGGTGGTAATATATTTAAGCCTGCCATTTTCTGGTTCTATTGCTCTAAAGGTTTTTATTATGCTTATCAAGTACAGTTATAGTTGTCCAACATAAAATATTACACATTTCAGATAACTGAGGCAGAAGATTGAGAAAATATGGAAAAGAAAACTTTCATGATATTTATAAAACAAGAACTGGCTTAATAAGGAGGCAGAAATTCACAGTCACAGGGATCTTTAGTTTCCAATTATACTGGGTCTTTTTTATTTTTGGTGCAAAGCTATTTTTCTGGGCACTTCCCGCTCCTTTTCCTTGGTTACTCTACCAGTTTTGAAACATAACGTAATCAAAAAATAAGTGTTGTAGTTTATACAGAAGATGTTAGTGCTCTAGACATAGATATGTTTTCATTTAGGCTTGATTAGTGAGTGGGCACTGCCTCAGATTTCAGGGCTTTTTTTTTTTTTTTTGCCTTTCCCAAAAATCTTTGACCTCTGTTGATAAGTTTCCTGGCAGAACCAAGAACTCAGGGCCACTGATTGATGGTCATGTCTGCCTCAGGGAGAACGGATTCTCTTCTGTCTGTTAGTGCTGCATTGGGTTGTTGTGAGGTGACACATGACATGTCCTGAATTACAGTGATCTGTGGCCATGGTTAGCCAAAAGACAGTAAGTATTTTTCAGAAAGTTTAAAACATCATTGGAAAAGGGAGGGTCCTGACTGCGATTACTGCAGACAATTTGCCGTTGATCCCTTTCTTCCTTATGGAAGCTCTGTGACTTCAGACGGCCTCCCCTCCCCGCCAACCAACACTTTTGACTCCCTAAAGAAACATTCACTCTCGTGTTCTCAATCTGTATTTCCTCCCTTTATCCAGACTGTTCCTATTCACAAGCCCAGCACCAGAAGCTAACTGATCACTGGAGTCAGATAAAATTATTCCTACGCTATTAGAAAGAATATCCTAACTGTAATTTATGGATCATTTCGTAAGTGCTTTAAAACCTTCATGTTAGGGGTGGCTAGGAGGCGCAGTCAGCTAGGCTAAGCGGCTAAGCATCTGACTCTTGGCTTCGGCTCAGGTCATGATCTCAGGGTCATGAGCTCCAGCTCCACATCTAGCGCCGAGCTCAGCACGGAGTCTGCTTAAGGCTCTCTCTCCCTCTTCCCCTGCCCCTCCCCACCCCCTCGTGCGCGCGCTCGCTCTCTCTCAAATACATAAATAAATCTTTAAAAATAAATCATAAAATCCCTGTAAAGCAAGTACTATCATCATCCCCATTTTACAGATTACAACGCTAAGTTTTAGAGAAATAAGTCAATTGCTCAAGTGTTCCTGGCCGTTAAGTGGCAGAGCCAGGCTTCCCATACATGGTCTTCTCGATTCCAAAGTCCTTGTCTTTTCGCAGAGCTGCCTCACCTATATCAGCCAGGGATGAGGGTGTTTAGAGGGACCTTTGTAATGTGATAAGAGATGGTGCCTGTGGAAATGCTGTTCACCTTAGAAGTTTAAGTATCAGCAGAAACCTGTGGAGAAAGATGTTTTTGATCAGGTGGTAGCTTTCCCGAAATTTCTCCAACACTGCCACATGGAAAGGCCTCTCATGCATTAGAGTCAGGCTAGCTGCGTTCAGCACACTAGTAAGTGTGACGGCACCAGTGGGAAGAGGAGCTCACTGATGTGTGCAGCCTTTCACCTTGTGATGACTGTTTATCTTCCTCTTCCTATCAGTAAACAAGGGAAACATAGTATCACAATGCACAGAATGGTGGAACAATTGTGTCAGAAGTCATCTTAGAGGTGACTGAATCTAAATGCTTCATTGTGCAGAGGAAGAAACCGTCCCAGGAGTAAAGTGACTTATGTTCACCCAGCTACAAAGTAGGTGTCCTATGGAGTCAGAACTCAAGTCCTTCCTTCCTTCCTCTTCTCTAACCACCGCCCCCCCCGCCCCTCGCTCTTTCTCTTCTCTCTCTATCTCTCTTGTTCTCTGTCAGCATTTTTTTTATTTTTTTATTTTTTAAAGATTTTATTTATGCATTTGATAGAGAGAGAGCGAGAGAGGGAACACAAGCAGGGGGAGTGGGAGAGGGAGAAGCAGGCTTCCCGCCGAGCAGGGAGCCCGATGTGGGACTCGATCCCAGGACCCTGGGATCATGACCTGAGCCGAAGGCAGGTGCTTAACGACTGAGCCACCCAGGCGCCCCTGCCAGCATTTATTATATATCTGTTATGTGCCAGTCACTGGGGAGTTGGAATACAGCAGAGTAAACACAATCGAAAAACCTTGCCATCATGGAGTTTACATTAGTGGGGAGAGGCGTATTAACAAACAAATAAATCAATAAAATTTATACTATGCCAGATGGTGATAAAACCTATAGAAAAAAATACAGCAGGGGAGGATAATAAAGAGTGATAAGAAGAGAAGGGAGTGATGCCATTTCAACAAGGTCCTTCTTAGAAAGGGGGCCATGAGGAGAATTCCAGAGGGAGTGACAGCAAATGGGGAGTGCAGTTGACCGTCCCCTGTTTGAAGGATAGCGAGGAGGCCAGTGCCCTGAGAGCAGTGGACCGGTGAGTGAAGCCACAGGATGGGGATCAAGAGAAGTCAGATGACAGCCGCTGTCTGATCCACCAGTCAGCACCTTTCTATCAACCTCACTGCCTCTTTTCAAGAGGCTCCTATACTAGTGAATCTACTACTCTCTCTTTCCTGGCCATGGCTAATGTCAGAGACCTTCCAACTAGAGACATGCAACCTACTGGACCTGGAAGCAGTGTACCCAAACCCAAGTCCCGCCGTAATTAGCTACATCATTCGCCTTGTTTAAGCTTCTTTCCCCTTCTCTATAAAATGGAGATAACTTGAGCTATTCCCCAGAGTTTTCATGACCACTGAAGGAGATGAGGTATGTGAAAGCAATTTGTAAGTTGGATATTTGAGTAATTGCAGTCAGTCAATAAAAATTCTTTTGATCATGTCCAGGGTGAATGTAGGTTTCTCCCCTCTGGCGTCCAGGAACCTGCTGCTGCTTCATCTCTGCCTGGCAAGGTATTCAGAGAGAAGCATTATAACTGGAAGAAAATGAGAAAAAGAAAAGATGTTCATCTTTATCTCTATCTTTCTACCATGACCTTCAACTTCATTACTCACTTGACAGAAATAGAATGTGGGAGGTGGTTGGGATCAGTGTGGTCCTCCCTTAACCCTATGATTAAATATAGTTTATTTTCTTCACTGTCGGGGACGGGAGAGCTTACGAAATAAATAAATCATCTGAAAGTAATGTGGTTAGCTAGATTTCCAGACACAAGTGGGTTTTGAAATGGATCTTGTAGGATGAATTGGGCAAGTGCCAGGTAGCGGGAGGGTGGTGGACAAGGTTGTGTCAGCAGAGTGCTAACCAGGATGACATGGGTCCTGAGTGGTTAAAGGCCATGAGATGAAGTGATAATAGCTCAGGTGGTGACAAAGGTAAGGAGTTTAAATTGGAAACTGAAAGCCACAGGAAGACAATGATGTGATGTGATGTGAAGTCTAGGGAAGTTTCTGGAAGCAGTGATTGCATATTCTGGGACTGGTTGTGTTGGCAAAGAGAAAAGGAAAGTGAAGCAGTTAACTGGTAAATTTGGTCAATATGAGTGGATGTATGGATAATTTAGGCATGTACCACCACTTTCTATCACAGTGTTGGAATGACCAGACAAGATCTTATACATGGACAAGTACAACCTGTGTTAACTTGGTGTTTACAGTACATCAGTTTCCTTCACAAGTTATTTCATCACATCCATATATTTCCTGTAATATTATGCACTTAATATTTTTCTTTAAATGACTACACATATTTATTTTTAAAGGGAATTTTATATAAATAGGAAACCATTTGTCTTCTCATAAATGGAAGGTAGCAGTACAAGTACTTAAGATAAATCTATCGATCACAGACCACCTAACTCATTTCCTAAATCATGAATAATAAGCATACTGTGGTTTGGAAAACCTTGCATTATCTTATTAGATTATTATATCGGTATTTTCACTACTTTATTGGCCAAGCAAGAAAGGCTAGGAAAAATTAAGTTGGTGCTTAAGGTCACATGCTGCTTAGAGGCACAGCTGAGATGAGTACCTGGGTTCTAGTCTGTGTTTATTATGGCCCAGGAAGATGCAACTGCTAAATAGTGTACTAAAAAGGAAGGACCTAAGCAGGTACGTAGAAGTATAGTCTCAGGGTGAGCAGGGAGCAAAGCACTATGGTGGCATTGGGACCTGGCTAGATGGAAAGGCTCTTGACTTTTTAAATGCTCTAAGTGACTCTCAATGTGAACAACTCATAGCACAGGTTGGTACTGGGATCTCATCCTCTCATCCATCCACCCCTGGCCAGTTAGATTCAATCCTAGCTTGAAACAAAGTGAAGGAGGACTAGGAATAATTTTCTGGAAGGCTCTCAGAAACCCTGAGGATAGTCTTACTCTTATTTAGACCTAGAGCTTCTTAGAAGCCTTGGGATGAGACCAGGGGCCAAGCCTCTGGATGAGCATAGGTCAAGTGGTAGTCCTCCAGCTTTTTTGGTGCTTTGAGCATCCCATCTAGTGACAGCAGATCTATCAACATGGCAGAACACAAGAGATATGGATGACTTCAGGCTAGGATGGGAGAAATGAGATTTTGGGTCATTCCTGAGGGATTTCAAGTCCTGGCAACAATGATAATAATCATATATCAGAGGAAAATTAAATGACATATTCCATATTTATATTTAACTAAATGTGCAGTAGATACTAAAATGCTTATTAGAAAATACAGAAACATTTGAAGTCCTTTGCACAATGAGATATTATACACTGGGTTGAAACTATCTTTTTATAGGTAATAATGACTCAAGATTGGTAATTTTATATAGTACAATCAAATACTTTGGTGGAAAGTATGAACTGGGCATCACTGACCTCTGTCATAATTCAGTATTGAAGATGTTGTTAAACTTGGTCAAGCCATGCAACTTTTCTGGATCTGTTTCTTCATCTCATTGATATTGATATTAGAATAAATTGTTGGTTCCAACTTAGAAATTTGTTTGATTAATTAAAATTGGAAAAAATGATTACTTAAAATTTTATTCAGTAAAAATATTTTAGAATATGAGACCCAGAGGAAAACAATTTTTTTGTAGATGAATTTCTTATTTTGAGATACTTTAGATTCACACATTATAAGAAATAATAAAGAAGATCTCTACATATTACCCAGTTTTCCACAATAGTAGTATCTTGTAGTAGTACAATACAGAACAACATTACAAGAACAGTTGTATCAGAACTTGGATATTGGTCTGTAGTTTTCTGTTTTTGTACTGGCTGAGCCTGGTTTGGTGTCAGGACAATACTAGGTTTATAAAACGAATTTGGAGATATTTCCTCCTGTTTTATTTTCTGGAAGAGACTGTATAAACTCAGTGTTAATTCTTTAAACTTTCAGCAGAATTCTCCAGTGCAACCCTCTGTGCCTGGAGATTTGGGGGAGAGGTTTTTTTTTATTTATTTTTTATTTTTTTTATTTATTTGACAGAGACAGATAGCAAGAGCAGGAACACAAGCAGGGGGAGTGGGAGAGGGAGAAGCAGGCTCCCAGCAGAGCAGGGAGCCCGATACGGGGCTCAATCCCAGGACCCTGGGATCATGACCTGAGCTGAAGGCAGACTCTTAATGACTGAGCCACCCAGGTGCCCCTGGGGGAGAGTTTTAAAACTATGAATTCAATTTCCTTAATAGTTTGAGGGCCTTTCTAATGATATATCTCATATTGGGTAAGTCGTGGTAGTTTGTTTTTTGAGTAAGTGACTCATTTATTCAGAGTTATCAAATTTTTGAGTGTAGAGCTGTTTGTATTGTTCCATATTATCCTTTTGATTCTTCAAGACCTGTAGTGATATCCCCTATTTATTACTTGGTGATTGTAACTTGTGTCTTCTTTCTCTTTTTCTTTGTCAGACTTGCTAGAAGTTTGTCAACTTAATTGATCTTTTCCAAAAACCAGCTCTTTGTTTCATTAACTTTCTCTATTGTTTTTCTGTTTTCAACTTCATGATTTCTGCCCTTATCTTTGTTACTTCCTTCCTTCTGCTCACTTTGAGTTTATTTCATCTTTGTTTTTTAAGTTCTTGAGGTAGAGGTTAGATTGTTTGAGACTCTTTTTTCTAATATATTTATTTAAATGGTATAAATTCCTCTCTCAGCACTGCTTTAGCTGTGTCTTACAAACTCTGATATGCTATATTTTTGTTTTCTTTCAGTTAAATGTATTCTTTGATTTTCTTTGAGGCTTCCTATTTGACCCATGGATTATCTAAAAGGGTGTTGTTTAGTTTACAATATTTGGTTATTCTCCTCTTATTTTCTGTTACTGATTTCTAACTTGATTCTCTTGTTATCAGAGAACACACTCTGTATGACTGCAATTTTTAAAATTCTGTTAAGATTTGTTTTATGGCCCAGATTATTATCTATCTTGGTATATGTTCTGTGGCTATTTGAAAAGAATGTATATATTTCTGTTGTTGGGTGAGGTTTTCTATAAATGCTGTTTAGATCCATTGGTTTATGGTGTTGAGTTGTTGAAGATTCTTGCTGATTTTCTGTCTACCAATTGTTGAGGTAATTGAATTATACAACTATAATTGTGGATTTATCTATATCTCCTTTAAATTCTTTCAGTTTGTGCTTCATATATTTTGCAGCTTTGATGTTTGATGCGTAGAATACACATTTCAGATTCTTAGGTCTTCATAGATTGAGCCTTTTATTATATAATGTCCTTTGTCTCTGGTAATTTTCTTTGCTCCAAAGTCTACTTTATCTGATGTTACATAGCTGCTTTTCTTTTCCTTTGATTAATGTTCATGTGATATATTTTTTCCATCCTTTTATTTTCAAACTGATTATATTGTTACATTTGAAGAGAGGATCTTGGAGACAGGATATAGTTGAGTATTTTTAAAACCATCCTGTCAGTCTTTTTTAAGGTATTTAGATCATTTATGTGTAATGTAATAGTTGTGCCAGGGCTCAAGTCTACCATTTTAATTTTTGCTTTGTTTGTTCTCTCTGAAAAACCCTATCTATGATGGGTTACTTGAACATTGTTCAGAATTCTATAGATTCTATAATCTACAGATTATATAGATAAATCTATATGTCTTTTAGCACATTTTCTTGTAAACTTTTTTTTAATAGTTTCACTATGTATTACACTATATATACATAACTCACCACAGTCTACTGATGTCATCATTTTACAAATTTGAGTGAAGTACAGAAACCTTAACTCACTTTATGTCCCTTTACTTTCTCCATTTATAATTATCTAACATATATCCTCTTTTTATATATTTAGAACCACATCAGAGAGTGTTATAACTTTTGCTCCAATTGTCAAATATAATTTAGAAAACTCAAGAGGAGAAAAAAAAACTATATTTACCCATATTTTTGCTTACTGTGTTCTCTCTTCCCAATGTCCCAAAGTTCTTTTATCATTTCTTTCTTTCTTTTTTTTTTTTCTTACAGTTCTTTTTAGGCATTCTTTTAGGGTATATCTGCTAGTGACAAATTCTTTGTTTTCCTTCATCAGAGAATGTCTTGATTTGTCCTCCATTCCTGAAGGTTATTTTCCACAGGTATAGGTTTCTGGGTTGACACTTCTTTTCATTGTTTTTTTTTTAAGATTTTTATTTATTTGACAGAGAGAGAACCAGTCAGAGAGGGAACACAAGCAGGGGGAGTCGGAGAGGGAGAAGCAGACTTTCTGCAGAGCATGGAGCTCGATGCGGGGCTCGATCCCAGGACCCCGGGATCATGACCTGAGCTGAAGGCAGACGCTTAACGACTGAGCCACCCAGGCACCCCACTTCTTTTCATTCTTTACCCTGATTTTTAATGAGAAATTTCTTATCATTCCTATTATATCTCTCCTACAGGGAAGATGTCTTTTTTCTGGTTGCTTTCAAGATTTTTTTCTTTGCGTCTTGTTCAGAAATTTAATTATGGTGCTTCTTGGCTTGAATTTCTTTAGATTTACAATATTTGGGGTACATTCAGCTTCTTGAATGTATAGGTTTATGTTCCTTTCCAAATTTGGCATGTTTACAGCCATTATCTCTTCAACCACTATTCAGCCCTGTCCTTTGTCTCCCCTCTTTTCAGGACTCTATTAAAAAAAACGTGAATGTTAGATCTTTTGTTATAGTTCTACAGGTCTCTCGGCTCTATTAATTTTTTTTTTAGCCTATTTTTTTCTTGGTTCAGATTAGATAATTTCTATTGTTCTATCTTCTAGCTCATAGATTATTTCTTTTGTCATCTCCACTCTGTTGGTTAGTCCACTCACTACACTTTGTATTTCAGCTATTATAATTTTCTGTTCTAAATTTGCATTTGATTTGTCTTTATATCTTTTAT
Organism: Neomonachus schauinslandi; assembly: GCF_002201575.2. Lineage (NCBI taxonomy): Eukaryota > Metazoa > Chordata > Mammalia > Carnivora > Phocidae > Neomonachus > Neomonachus schauinslandi. Next base: position 57,018,426 of record NC_058406.1, read on the forward strand.
TTCTTTGCTGAGGTTTTCTACTTTTTTCTTCATTTGTTTTAAGTATGTTCATAATTGCTTACTAATGCATCTTTAACATGGCTGCTTTAAATTTTTGTCAGATAATGCTACTTTCTTTCATCTTGATGTCAGCATCTAATGATTTTTTTTTCATTCAGTTTGAAATCTTTCTGGTTTTTGGTGTGACAAGTAATTTTTTATTAAAGCCTGGATGTTTTTGTATTGTCCTATGAGACTGTGGCTATTGTTAAAACATTCAGTTTTTGCTGGCTTTCTCTGGCATTGCTCCACCTGTGGAGGGGGAATGCCACCTCATTACCACCACGTAGAGGCTCACCGCTTACCCTCCAATTATACCAGAAGAGAAGGCTCCTTATTACTGCTGAGTGGGAATGGGAATTCTGGTTCACCACGTGTCTTTACTGACATTGCAGACGAAGGGAGGAGGGAGTATGCTTGTTACTGGTCATCAGGGATGAAATTCCCTACTCCTTACTTGGTCTTCTTTGACACTACTCCCATAGGAGTGCTGGGACATCTTGTTATAGCCTATCAAGGAGGAATCCTAGGCTCCCCACTCAGCCTTTTCTAGTGTGGGTGTGGATGGACCCATGGCTCTTCTGTGATTTGGCTGTAGTAGAGCAATCCTTGTCTAAAAGGGTTCTGTTCTGCTTGACTGTGCCTTTCCTGGTCCTTTTACTAGAAAGAGTAGACCAAAAAAAGTTGGGGCTTTTTTTGTATTTGTCTGTCCACTGGCATTTCCAGGTTGCTGGCTTCTTCAACTCCAGGTTGCAATATATGAGATAGAAAGAAAACACAGGGATCTCACTATGATGTTATTGTGTGGGTCTCAAAGTTCTTAGCTGGCCTGCCTCTTTTCTGTACTTTTCAGAGTCTTCTTATGGTCATTTTTCACATACTGTCCAATTCTACTTTGTGGGAGGAAGAGGAAAAATTTATCTACTCCATTTCCCTGGGAAGAAGAGGTCTGTGGAAATATATTTAGAAAGGGTCTTTGATTATACAAACAAATTTATGAAATACAAGGTTCTAAGCTTTATCCAGCCATCCTTTGGTCCTGGGAGTAACAGACTGACTGACCGACTAACAGATCCAGTGATCAACTGACTCATGGACTCATAACTGACTCATAACCAATCTTTACATTTATGAATACAAGAAATGGTATATGCATACTGAGGACACTCAATGATTGATACAGAGATACATAAAGGCTATCTTTGTCTTATTGAAATCTTGTTTTTGCATTATCTAACAAAAAAGATACAAAATTCTAGGGAATCCTACTATAAATTTGCCTCTATATTTACTTTCAAGTTCTCCTAGTCACTGTGGATTTAGGAGATTTCAGAAATGCAGTTTTGGGGCACCTGGGTGGCTCAGTTGGTTAAGCGACTGCCTTCGGCTCAGGTCATGATCCCGGAGTCCTGGGATTGAGTCCCACATCGGGCTCCCGGCTCAGCGGGGAGCCTGCTTCTCCCTCTGACCCTATCCCCTCTCATGCAGTTTCTCTCTCTCTCTCTCAAATAAATAAATAAAATCTTTAAAAAAAAAAGATGCAGTTTTGAGAAAATTGCCCTACTTATTTTCAGGCCCAACTTTTCTTTATGGGGGAAGAAAACCTAGTGGTTCTTCACTAATTTCACAATAAATTATCTGGATATTTAGTTTGACTTTGTTGTTTAGATATCTGAACAGTAGGAGAGTAAAAAGGAGAGCCCAGTGATTCGGACCCTGATGTACTTCTGTTGTGTAAACTTCAAGCTTATCGAGTTATAGGTTTGTTTGCTGAGTTCCTGAGGCTATCCGCAGAATCACTTCATGAAGGAACTGCCTCATCTCTATGGCACAGCCAAGTACCACAACTCTAGCTGGAAGTCATGTTCTATACTCAGTACCGCAGAAACAGTAATCTGGCAATTGTGCAGCTAAGTAACTGATCTATAATAACAATCAGTGTCTGTTAATGACTCAAAATGCAATTGGCAGAGACAACATTTGATAATTTGAATGAATGGAAGAAAGACGTTTTCTTCCTCAGCAGGCCACAGAAAATCAGGCTGATTATCAGGCTGGCAGGTACAATCATTCCACCAGCCATAATGGTCATTGAAATTGTTGATGGGGCTCTCAATGAGTTTTCAAAGGCATCCTGGGAATAACAATGGATAACATGTTTTAACTGAAGAAGCCAAGACCAAAGAATTACAATGTCTTACAAAACTTATTAGTATAAACAAATTATTCCTGGTAACTCCAATAAGTGGCAAATCACTCTTGGCAGCAAGTGATCAATAATGTGTCATTGCCAGAAACAATTATCCATAGTTCATACCCAAGCTAGCAAATAATCTCCAGCATTTTGACAAGTGGGGGCCACAACCATGCTTCACTCACAATGACAGTTGAATCATAAAATAGTATAGCAGACATGGAATAATAATAATATTAATAATAATAATAATAATAATTTATTGTTATTTTCTCTTTTCCTACAAACCAGCAGCCATCACATAATTTTGTTTGGAAAATATCCTTTACTTCTCTGACAAGTTTCTCTGGACAGATTATAGAAGCATGAGTATTATGTGGGAATGCACAAAAGCTTACTTGAACCATTATTTTCCCAGGTAATATTAGTGGTAGAGCATGGCTCTCCTTGTCACCTTATAGTCCAGGTTGAGAACAGATAGGTTCATTGTTTTTTCTCCATGACACATCACTTACATACTACATACTCGTCTACTGAGCCCTTTATCTTTCTATTCCTCTATCTATATATTTAGTAATTTATACAGCTATTCATTGACCCACCCTTGTATCCATCCACCCATCTTTCACAGTACTTTTCTGTCTAACCAGAAAAAAATAAAATAGGAAGACAGGAGGAGGAAAGTAAAGGGAAGAAAAAAATATATTTTTAAAAGGCATATAGAGCAGAAAGAAAAGGAAGGACAGCATGATGAACTGGGAGAAACACTGTACCCAGATTCACAATGTACTTTTTTTTCAGCTCCATTAATTTCTGGCTATATGACTAGGGACAGACTTCTTGAATCTCACCTTCTGTATTTTCAAGGGGTGATATCGTGTCTCTACTTACCTCAAAAGATCAATGCAAAAAGTGTCATCAATTAACAAACATGAAGGCAGTCTGTAATTGCACAGTACAAAACAAATTTAAGATAGTTTTTATAATGAACTTGCATATAATATAAATAGCTTAATATGACTCAGTTACTGGAGGTTTTCATTTTGTAAGTGTGCATTCTCCTCTAAGAATTTCTTCTAGTATTTGTGTGGTTTCATTTAAAAAAAATTTAAATCTCTATTTTATCTGTAATTTATCCTTTGGAAAGTATGAAAAATGAACCAAATCATTTTCCCCACATAGTAAGTGTTGTAATACCATTTGTTAAAAAGTTTACCTTCCCCACTGATTTGAAATGCTGCCTTTAGCATATACTAAATTTTCATATGAAATTGGATCTTTTTTTTTTTTAAATTGTTCTGGCCCTATCTATTCCTATGTGAATACCATGCTGTTTAATGATATATTCTTCATAATATGGTTTATATGGTTCTGTGTGATATTTTTTTTTATCCATTTGATCACAGTGTTTTCTCTTGTCCATGTTTAAGTGAAATGGGTTTGTTTTTTTTTTAATACTCTCAAAAGAGGAGTGTTGGCCAGCAGTTTTCCTAGCTTCACAGTTGTAAAACTCCCTCTTATTATTGCAGAGTGGTCAAATATATGATTTACACTTCTATGACCCATCTTCTCTGTTCCTCTCCCCTACTTTCTTTCATTTGGTCCTAATGTCTTTATCTTGCTCAGTTTACATTCTATTCCCAGAAGATTCTCGGGGATGCTGGCCTTTGTCCTACAAGGGAACTTTAGTTGTTTCACTTCAATTTTTATAGGGTACAAACTGACCCACACCATCTGACCTTTTGCTGTCCCTTTGCACTCACCCACAAATTGGAGTCCATGAAACCAGTTCCCAGTTTTGGTGTTTTTCTAAGAATGGCCCACTGAGATTTCCAGAATGGGTCCCTCAATTTGGGATCCTTGGACAATTCAATTTCTGAGTCGTCCAGCTTTCTCAGCTGTCAGAAATCCCCTGCCTACTCTGCTTCCTCCCTCACAGTTGTCAGCACAATGTAAGGCTTGTTATGGTCAGCGTGGCCCCAGATCCTCAATTTTGGGGCTCACGGAGATAACTTGTTTAGTTTTGTTGTAGATTTGGCTGCTTTATTTTGTTTTTCTAGTTGCTTTGTCTGTTTTATAGCAGAATTTGGGAAATCAAGAACTATGCTGTACTCCTACAATCTTCCTTTTAACTTTACCCCTCAATTTCCTTATAATAGTTTTAAAGGTTTGCCTTTCTGTATATATTGACTCCATGTTTTATTTTCATGCAGGATATGAAGTAAGCATTTAATTTTATTTTTTCCCCATTTCTATAATTTCCCCCCACATATATGTTCCTTTTCTTCCTCTGAATTTTAATACTGTATCTCTCAGAGGTTTTCATAAACGCTTGGCTCTGTTCTGAGACCTGTATTCTATATTTCTATCCTTACACCAAAATTGCTCTGTTCTAATTACCATAGGAATTCTCTTGATCTTCGCTGTTACAACTCATCCCTACACCTTTTCCCTTCTCTTTGTTTTTGTTTTTGTTTTTTTTCTCTGTTCTTTACCTCTCATGATATGAATTTTATTATCAGCTTGGTAATTTTGCTAAAAATTGTTGGAATTTTAGAAATACCTGACTTTTTGAAAACATTAATTCTTCTCATCTAAACATATGGTATATCACCATTTATTTATAGATTTTATATACATTAAGCTAGAATCCAATAACTAACTGAACTCTTTTGCTAGTTTTCCTGGATTCTCTGTAGAGTCTCTTGAATACTCTTCGTAGATAATGTCATCTGCAAAAAATAACTGCTTTCTTTGCTTTCCAAAGCTTATATTCTTTTTCCTTAGCTCATTGTTCTGGCTAGGGCTTCCAATTCAATGTTTGTAGTGGTGGTGTAAATAACATTCCTATCTTGCTACTGTTACTAAGGAGTATACTTCCAATCTTTTACCATAAAACATGATGCTTGTTCTGTATTTTTTGGGAGATATTTTTATCAGGTTAAAAAAAAAAAGACACTTCTATTCCTAGCTTCCTAATAGTTTTTATCATGAGTAAGTATTGAATTTTACTGAAGGTCTTTCTTCATCATTTTAATATTTTGTGTCACATGTTTCATTTTAATCTATTAATGTGATGAGTATATTAAGAGTTTCTTGCCCTGTATTAGTCATTCTTGCATTACTGGGTTAAATCCATCTTGTTGATGATGTATATTACTATTTATAGTCACATAACATGAATTTAGAAATAATGATTTTGGCAACTGGCTCTTCCCCTTCATAAAGCTTCTCAAACAGGGGTGGAAAAAAGTACTATCTTCTTGGAAAAATGGATGGTAAAGAAGGGAAGGTGAGGAAAGTGGAACAGCACACAGAACTCTTTGGGAAACAGGGAGGTAGAAGGTAGATCCCTATATCCCAGGATTCTCCAAGCCTAATGTTACCAGGTCACTGTCGCTGTCCTAGAAGTCACAACTGACCACCACATGGTACCAAACCATATACAGGACTGGGACAGACCCATACCACGTAGCTGGACCCATAGAACTTCCAGCTGGCTAGCTCTGTAGGTGCAAACCAGTCATTTCATCAGTTTTATAATAAAGAAATTCATTGATTTTTGAGATTCTTTTTTTTTTTTTTTTTGTACTTCGACTACTGCATATACGATTTGGTAGGAGAAGTGCTCTCTGCCAGTGGCCTGAAATTTAGATTGACCGTATCTCATAACTTGGAGTCTTGAAGAAATGGAAATGTTAGTTTAATGTTAGTATATCCCCAAGCTGAAGCAAGAAAATTTAAGCTACAGCCTTAAAGGAGAGAATAGTAAGGTGCTAGATCTTTCTCAAAAAACTTATTTAATATAGGAGTGGGTCTCAGGGAAATACTGGATTGGGATAGTGTCTTTCTTTGTGAGGCGATTGTTTCAAGTATATTCAAAAGAGCTGCCACTAAGAGAGGCAAGTGGATAAAAAGGCTGTATTTGCCTGGGTTCTATCTCAAGAGAAACAGAACCTAGATAGATAGATAGATAGATAGATAGATAGATAGATAGATAGATAGATAGATATAAATATAGATATATAGTTAGATATAGATATATAGATAAATATAGATATATAGGTTCCTGAGAACCATGGGAGCTGATGGTGTAAATCCCAGTCCAAGGTGGAAGAATGATGTCTCAGCTCCAGCAGGCTGACAGGAAGAAAAAAGGATGAATTCCTCCTTCCTCCACCTTTTGTAGTATTCAGGCCCTCAACGGGTTGGCAAGGGCAATCTACTTTACTTAGTCCAGCAATTCAAATGCTAATCTCATCCAGAAACATTCTTACAGACACACCCAGAAATAATGTTTAATCTGGATACCCTGTGGTGCAAACTGTCAAAAATTAACCATGACAGAGGTCCACAGGTAAGTGGGTAGAATTTTCAGTCTAAACAAGCTATTCTTATTACAGAATATTGTTCAAAACTTTAAATTAGCATTTAATAATCATAACCTACTTTTCTAATATTATCTTTTCATGCAACCTTTTTTCTGTGCATTTTTTTTTTTTTTTTGCTCAGAAAAACCCCCAGTGAAGTTGTCTCTGTTCTGTGAACAAATTCTTTTCCACCTTACACACTGTTTTTATCTACATGAAGCATTCATGTCTTTTTAATTAGATTGCTATTTCTAGTTTGAAGAAACTGGCTTGTTTTGTTTGTTTTTTAGAGAGGGAGGTGGGGGAGGGGCAGAGGGAGGGGTAGAGAAAGAGAATCTTAAGCAGGCTCTACACCAGAGCACGGATCCCAAGGTGGGGCTCTATCTTAGGACTCTGAGATCATGACCTGAGCTGAAATCCAGTTGGATGCTTAACTGACCTAGCCACCCAGGCGCCCCCTGAAGACTTGCTTTGAAGCTTAACTAACTGAACCACCCTGGTGCCATGAAGAAACTGTTTTTAAATCTTGTTCTTTTTCCTCGCCAAGAAGTGATACAAAGATTGTTGTATCTTGGTGCCTGATTAGTATATTAGTATTATTTTAGCTTCTCCTATCGTTTCCAAACACCAGACTCATTTTCTTTTTACTCTAATAGGTATTTCTCCCCCTAGAGCAGTTAAATAATTTTTAAAATTGTAGATATACATATTTTTGTATAAAATAATTTCATCTGCAGAGTTTATGAAGTAAAGATAATGGCTTCTTCTATTTCAGTGATAACCAGGAGGTATGGATGAGAGGAGTAAAACCCCCTCAGTGAAAATGAAAATGAATCTTTAGTGACATCAATGGAATCAAATCCTCTAGTAACATTACCTTAAGCAGGATTAATTAAAAATGTAGTACCAGTTCATTAAGAAGTATATTCACACATGTATGTTTTCCCTGTGAAGACTAAATATTGTTTTTTAAAATTTTTTAATATATATTTTTAAGGATTTTATTTATTTGTCAGAGAGAGAGACAGAGAGAGAGAGAGCACAAGGAAGGCAAGTGGCAGGCAGAGGGAGAAGCAGGATCCCTGCTGAGCAAGGAGCCTGCTGAGCCCACTGAGCCCACCCAGGCGTCCCTAAATATTGTTTTAAATGAAACAAAATTAACTGAATATGTATTATTACTAAATTGTTTCAACTGAACGTGAGGTCTAATATTCCCATTGGATTGTATTTTTCCAGGGTTGGTTATATTATATGTCTATTCTTAATCTGGTTAAGGATATTTGATTGCAGGGAACAGAAAATCACTCAAGAAAAATTAAACAAAAATGGAGGGGCACCAAATGCAAGTAAGATTTGTGTTTTATCCTTTTTTCATTCAGTCTGATTAGCTGTCATTAATTTTCTCCATCTTTTCTAGGAACCAGTGTTTGGTTACATTGACCTTCTCTATTGTTTTTATTTTAAATTTTATTTACTTTTACCCTATATTATTTATTTCCTTATGCTTGAGTTAGGTTAATTTTCACTCTTCTTTTTCTGGTTTCTTAGATGAAAGCATACACCATTGAGTTGAAACTCTTCTTATTTTTGATATAAGAATCTGACACTATAAACTTCCCCCAAGCACCGCTTTGTCACATCTTGCAAATGTCATTGGTATTTTTATTATCATACATTTTTAAATATTCTTTAGTCTTCTTTGTGACTTCTTCCTTGACATGTGGCTTATTTAGGTGAATGTTGTTTGATTTCCAAGTATTTGGGAATTTTCCAGATATCTTTATGTCACTGATATCTGGTTTAATTCTATTATGAACAGGAAACATATTTTGTGTGACTTAAATTCTTCCAAATTTGTTGACATTTGATTTATTTCCCCAGATGTGGTCTAACATGGTGAATGTTCTGTGTATTTGAGAAGAATGTGTATTCTGTTGCTTTTTGATTGTGTGTTCTGTAAATGGCAATTAGGTCAAATAGATCTTTAGTGTGATGCAGATGTCCCATATCCTTTCTGATTTTCCATCTTCCTGTTTTATCAGTTATTTAGAGAAGAGTACTGAAGTCTCCAACAATAAATGTAGATTTGTCTATGTCTCCTTTCATTCTTTGCTTCACATATTTTGAAGCTCTATTGTTAGGTACATAAATATAGGATTATTATGTCTTTTTTGGTGAATTGAGTCCTTTATCATTACATTATACTTCTCTTTATCCCTAGTAATGGTCTCTGTTCTGAACTGTCATTGTCTGATATTAATATAGTTACTCTAGCTTTCTCTTGATTAGTGTGTGCATATTATATCTTTTAATATACCTTTACTTGTAATCTAAGTATTTATATTTAACAATGGGTTCCTTATAGATAGCATGTTTTGTTTTTTAATACAATCAGACAATGTCTGATTTGAATTTTTGTGTTTAGGTCATCTATATGTGTATATATATATATATATACACACACACACTATTACTTATATACTCTAAGTATTGTTATGTGTCATTAATATCTACCATATTGCTAATTTTTCCATCTATTTTTGTTCATTTTTCTTCTGTTTTGGCTTATATTTGAATTGAGTATTTTTTTAAGATTATATTTTCTCTATTATTGACTGATTTTTTCTACCTCTCATATTAATTTATTTTAATAATTACCTTTGGGTTTACAGTATGCATCTTAAGTTAATTGCAGTCTACCTTCAAGTGATAGTATTCCATTTTACATGTAGTAGAAGAATATACGACAGTATACTCACAATATCTCCTGTCCCACTTTTGTGCTGTTGTTGTCCCATACATCTTAATTTTACATGTGTTCTAAACTCACAGTACATAGCTTGTTTATACTTTAGACAGCCAATGATATTTTAGAGATTAAAATAAAAAGAAATGTCTTTTATATTTATTGTGTTAACCATTTTCAGGGATCCTCATTTCTTTGTGTAGATCCAAGCTTCTGTCTGTTGTCATAGTCCTTTTTCCTGAAGAATTTTCTTTAACATTTCTTGCAGTTCAGATATGCTTTTAATGAATTCCTAGTTTCTGTTTGTTGGAGAGTCTTTGTTTCTCCATCATTTTTGAATATTTTCATGAAATAGAAGGTTGACAGTTTTCTTTTAGCCCTTTAAAAATATCACTCTATTTTCTTTTGACATACAGAGTTTCTGGCAAGATGTCTTGGTGTATTTTTGTGTCTTTGTTTTTTCTATATTATGTGGCCTTTTCTCTGGATGATTTCAAGATTTTCTTTTTATCTTTTGTGTGCAGCATTTTCAGTATCGTGTCTGGATGTGTTAATTTAATATAGCTATTAATTTTTAAATTAACAAATTTATTAATTTAAAAAAGCTTCTGTGTTTTTACGAGCCTCCAAGACCTGTGTTTTCATATTTTTAATATTTTTGGAGAATTTTCAGTCATTGCTATGTCTTCAAAAATTTCTTCAACTCTTTTTCTCTGTCTTCTTCTGGGATTACAATTACGTGTATGTTAGATTCCTTGATGGTGTCCTAAAACTCTTGGATGCTCTGTTCTGTTTTCCCTTTCTAGCTCTTCCTGTGTATGTTTTAGTTTGGGTAATATTGAGTGACCATCCTTGGTTGTGTCAGGTGTACTGATAAGCCTTTGAAGGCATTCTTTATCTCTGTACCTGTGATTTTTAGTTCCTAGTATTTCTATTTGATTTTTTACTATCTTTTACCGTCCCCATCTGTTCATCCTGAAAATCCCCATTAGTTCATGCATGCTGTCCATGTTTTCCATTAGATAACATATTAATCATAATTATTTTAAATTTCCTCTCTAATTAGTACATTATCTAGTTTGTCTCTGAATCTTGTTTTATTGATTGATTTGTCTTTGACAATGTTTTTTTTGTTTTGTTTTTTGCTTTTTTTTGCATTTTGGGTGTCTTATAATGTCTTATTGATTATTGGATATAGTGTGTAGAGGAGCTGAGGCTGAGGTAACTAGTATTCGTGATGGACAATATGTACACCCTTCTTTCTGCTAGGCCATTGGTGTGGGATATTGTTTCCATGTAGTAAGGATTTTAATTGGGTTTGGGTTTTATTATTGCTATGGCAAACTTTAGTGCACCAACAGTTTTACATTTCTTTATTATTGTCTTGTTCTTATAATGGTGCGGGTTGTTTAGGCCTTTTTTCTCAGTTCCCCTGTTTTACTCTAAGTTTTAGGCTTTCCCCGATCTCTCTCCATGCTCTTATCCTTTCTGCAGTAGTAGGCTGTAATTGATTGTTTTTGCTGCTTGTTAGCCTGGTGATGGAGTGTGGGGGAGTTCTCTGTTGTTCTTGTTAAACCTCTGTCTAAGGCATTTCCATTTCATGCTTGGAAAGTAAAGGCCTTGCTTCCAACATTCTGCAACCAAGTAGGGGTAAGAGGGTCAGGGAAATTAAGCATCTAGTTTATGTTCATTTGCTCATTTTCTTTGTTACATTGTGGTATCCTTCTGTAATTTAGAGAACCTCTCTTTTTAAATTTCTTAATAGAAATAAAATGAAACAAAAATCCCTCCAGACTTTTGTGAGAGTGGAGATACAGTTATATAGCTGATCAGAGTGGAGAAAGAAATTGGGGGTTATAGCTTTCCAAGAAAATTTTCAAAAATTCTTTCATTTTAGCCATTTCCTCTCTACTTTATTGTGCCAACAGTTCCTGAGATTTGGGGGACATTTTGAATTATAAATCAAATTATTTTATAGCATTTCTCACTGTTACCTTGGGATTCAGCATTTTTTTTTTCAAATTTCTTTTCAACTTACACAATTTTGCTACTCTAGGCTTATCTTCCATTTTCCCTGATTTTGTGTGTTTATACCTTTAAACTGAATCATATTACTATGATTTTAGTGGGATTTTTGGGAGGGAGCCAATGGAAGTAGATGTGTTTAATCCACCATATTTATACCGATGTCCTGTGGCTGGCAATCTTCACTTTTTATTTATTATCTTCTATTATATATATGAACAAACTTTGGGGACAGCCCAAATAGCCCTATCAACATGGCCAGAAATAGATAAAATTGTCTAGGATATGTAGTTTACATTTCATCTCTGGGATACATGTGTTTGTCATGTCTTATTTCCTTATTAAGACTTTAATCACCTTGATGGGAAAGTTAATGTCTCACATGTTTTTACAATACCTCTAACATCTTGTCTGTTTCCTTGAGTTATATTATTTTAAACTCTTTCATGTATTTAACAAGACTAAAATCCCAGTTTTAAAGTCCCATAACTTTTGTAGAGACATTGTGCTACATAGAGATTATTCTTCATTTTGCATTTACTTGGAGCTTTTTTTTTTTTCCTCAAAAGAGTCATCTGTTTATGAAAGTCAGAAGGATCTATTTTAAATGGGCTCTTAAACCTGAACAAAATATAAAAACTAAATTCCTTCTTTTTAATGTTATTTTGGGGTAAGGTTAAGTGCTCTTGTTAATGTAAAACTGGTTCTTCTATTTTCTCATAAAGGATGTCACAGTATTTTAAGAAGTTGCAGAGTTTTCTAATTAGAAATTCTCAAAGTGCGCATATGCCTGTGAAGTCCAGATCACTTTTATTATCCCATTTACATTTATTGAACAGCTACTTAATTTAGGGATCTGTGTTAGATACTGGGGTGGGGGGTACTTCAAGGAGCAAAAAATCCTATTAGGACCCAACTGGTTGCTTGATATTCCATACCTCTTCTCCATGCTTAAGAATACTAAATGTATAGGCTTATTCCCATATTAATCTCTAGCCACAACGCTGAAAATTAGACTGGAAAGCTTTAAGGAGCTTGATTTCATTATTTGGGCCTCAACATTAAAGTACTCTTGCTGCTAATTAAGTTTTTTCTGCTAGAGTTCTATTGCTGAGATTCTGACCTGAAGCTCCAGTAATGTGTTTAGGTCATGGTAACTTCCTCAAGAATTGTATAATCAGTATCTTGCCTGTTTTTCCCTGTTACTCCTTATTTCCCTAAGCTATGAAAAACAGTATTTACCACTTATTACAACCCATACCTGGTGGCTCACCGCTGCTACTAGATTTTTTTCTTGATATCAACTGCTTTCCTGAATTGTAGGGATTCTGAGTTTTTGTCTCACATTTTTCTTTCATTTTACTCTGACTACATACCAGGACATTCCCTCCCAATTTCTGAACACTCCCAAACTCCAAACCCCTCCATGCTAATCACTGTGTATTTTCTGCTAGCTTACTCTTGAATTCTCTGTTATTTTAACATCTGTTGCTAGTAATTCTGATGTCTGGGTTTCCCAACGGGTGATTTCTTTCAGTTTTGTGCCTTTGAGTAGGTCATACTTTCTTGTTTTTTTTATGTCTTTGTGTTTTGTTGTTGTTGTTGAAAACTGCACATTTGAATATCATAATGTAGTCACTCTGGAAGTCAAATTCTTCCCATTCCCAGGGCCTACTTTTTTTTTTTTTCCAAACTATTTTTCAAAGGCTATATTCCTTATCCTGTTGGTAACTGAAGTCTGTGTACCATTAGTTAGTATTCTAACATTTTGACAGAGCTTTCCTTGAATACTAGAGCTAAATAAAAAAGCAAAACAAACAAACAAAAAAGAAAACAACTCTCCCAGTTTTTGCAGATTGGCTCTGTGCTGGGGCACAAACTTAGCCAGGCTTTTGATGAGTCTTGGGTTCAGCCTGACGTGAAAACTTGGCATCTTTTCTAAGGATGTAAGTTGCCCTGGGAAAATGCCTGGCTTTCTAAATCTTCCATATAAACAGTTCTTTTGAATCCTAATTTCCCCAAGAATTTTCCCCAGCTTTTACTCCTGTACCATAGGCTATCTATTATATATCTGTACTGTAATCTTTTGTAGTATGTGTCTGTACATTGTTAGTTTGCCCTGAAGCATTTTCAAGCAATGCCTGCTGCTTTTGAGGCCTCAGTTCTGAGTTAGGCAAAACAGAAATGAGTGTTTTGTGTCAGTCCTTCAGATAACCCTCAGACAGGTTAGAAAAATCTACACAATAATTTGCAATCTACACAAAAAAATCTACATGGTAAGATCTGCTCTACTCCCTCCAGAACCAGGGACCAGGGTTACATAGGATCAATAGTACGATAAAGAGAATAGAGGTAAGTTACACACAATTGCAATATTCCATCCTATGTAAGGTTCTACGCAGGAGTCATGGTGATGAGGAAAAAATATCAAGGCCAAAGGGATGTTCCCAGCAGAAGTAACAAATCCCTGCAGCACGGACTATGGAATTTAGGTATGAAATATTAAAGATGATAAAAGAAGGTAGATGACTCTCCTTTGAAGTGAAATGTTTATTTAACCCAAACATGCATGAAAACCTGATTCCAGAAACATTTGCTGACATTGTTCTATTTATATTTAATGACTTGAAGAATAAAATAAGGCATCTTACACAAATGGCTTCTTTCTTCTAATAAATCCTTCTGAATCAGAGATTGTCAGATATAGTCAAGTCATTACAGAGGGAAATGTGAGCTGTATTGCTAAGACTCTGACTCATGTATTGGCACCTTTTCAAAAAAGGAGATAGAAACAGAGAAGTATTAAGGTTTGCTCATGTTTCTTCCCTCTGTGCAACCTAGTTCCCTCACAGTCTGTTTTTGGTTACTGTCAGATTGATTCCAGAGAGGCAGCATTATGATCAGATTTATCATGTGTTTAGGAAAAAAGCCTTCTGTGGATTACTTAGCATTGAAAAAAATGATATTTTGTATTGAGTTTTTGCTCCACGCAGGATGAGTTGGAAAAGCAAGAAACACATCCAAGAGTAATTTTTGATGGGATTGCTAAACTTTCCATCATGGTTATAGAGAAGATAAATACGGTGCTTCTCTAATTTAATAAAAGTGTAAGGGAGGTGAGATGTCTTCTGAAGAAAGGCACAAGCATTTCCATTTAAGTTGGCTCCTTTAGAAGGTTTGGATGGAAACTGTGATATGCTTCAATTCTGGACTCTGTCACAGTTGAGGGTGTATATTTGTCTCTAAAATGAAATGATTATTCTGTTCCTATAGAAATAGGATGCTCTGAAAAAAAAAAAAAAGAAAGATGATGCACTGGTTTAATAAAAGCTTGGGACACATGGATGGTTTAGTTAGTTAAGTGTCCAACTCTTGATTGCAGTTCAGGTCTTGATCCCAGGGTTGTGAGTTCAAGCCCCACATTGGTGTGTGGAACCTCTTTAAAAGAAAAAAAAAGGAAAGAAAAGAAAAGCTGGATACAGAAGATGCCAATAGCATATTGATAGTGCCCTTGGTCCCTCCTTTAGTTAGTTAGAGACAAAATATATATTTTGGTGCATACTAAATACCAGGCATTTTGATAGGTGCATTCACACTTAACTTTTCCTATTTTAATCTCATAACAAATCTGCAAGTATTATTATTACTATTTTTACAAGTGAAGAAATGTTTCCCATATCACATAGTAAGGGTTGGGCCTGGGATTTGAATCCACACGAGTATTTTTGTAAAATCTTTTCTTTTAACAAGAAATGATAGAGAATGATGTTTGAGAGCAGGGTTTCTACAAACTACTACCTGAGAAAGAGTTCCCTTTACTTGAGGTAAAAAGAACCATGCCTCTCAGCAGAATATTGAGGCTCAGGATAAAGACCAAAGTTACTGCTGTGAGCTTCCCATATCCTATGGGAAGTGAAAGGAGTTGGGAAATTTTCCCAGCTGACCCCACATTTCCATCCATGTCAGGGAACAGTACCTGGTAAATGTGGGTTAGAGATAAATACCAGTGGTGATAGTATGGTTGGAATCCCATTAATAAACCAGAAGGAGGATGCCCTGATACTTCTGACTTTGTTAACTAAGCCTTTGGGTTTATTTTGTTTCATTTTTGGCTCCTTAGGGACCCCAAAGAAATTTTAGCTCAGAAGGCATTTACTTGACAAGTTTATGTTTGATCTTTATTTCCTTTCCTTTCTCTCTCTCCTCCTTTCCTTTTTGTAAAAAGTTTTGCTGGTTTCAAAGCCAGAACCAAATGGCTAAGACCACCACTGACAGGGACGGTCTTAAGAGAGGCACTGCTGGGGCCCTACTGAAGTGGGAAACTTATTGAAAGTAGTTAGTATAATGATGTACTATATGTTGGCTAATTGAATTTAAATTTAAAAAAAGAAAAGAAAAGGAAGTAGTAGTTTATTTAATCTTTTTTAACGCTGTCTGCCAAAGTAAATTATATTCCTTGAAACTTAAAATATGTGTCTATATATACACAAAATAGTTTACTATTTACAGTTAACTCTGCAGTTTGGGCTGCAATAAAATTGATTTTGAAATAAATGAAATGTTAAAAGTAAAACTTATTTTACTAAGTAGTAAGTACTATGATTTATTTAAGATGGCATGGAGAGCATTGCTAGAGGAAGAATCAAAATTAAAATCACATTTAAGGGGGCAGCAAGGGTGGGGGAAAGACAGTGTAAAGGGTCAGTTCTACAAAGTGAAGTGTGGGTGAAAATAGGAAGGTTGGATGCTAGGGTATCAAGGGTAAGACAATGTCAGAGGAATAGTCAGGACAAGCTGAAGTTCTGGAAATGAGAGAATGCTGAAGTTCTAATTTTTCCGTGGCATTTGGTATGCAGTGGAGGTGATTATTCAAAGGTATCCTACAGGATGAGGCGTTTATCTTTTGTTTTGTCAAATGGCTTGGGTATCAAAAGACTCCTCATGCATGAAATCTGTGACATCTTCGACGTTTTGCTGTTGTTTTTTTTGACCTTGAAGAATATTTGATCTACACATACATCAAATATCTTTTTTTTTTAAGATTTTATTTATTTACTTGACAGAGAGAGACACAGCGAGAGAGGGAGCGCAAGCAGCGGGAGTGGGAGAGGGAGAAGCAGGCTTCCTGCTGAGCAGGGAGCCCCATGCAGGGCTCGATCCCAGGACCCTGGGATCATGACCTGAGCTGAAGGCAGGTGCTTAACGACTGAGCCACCCAAGCGCCCCGACACATACATCAAATATCTTGATAATTATTTTTTTCTCTGGAGGAAGTATGAACTAGAAAGTGTGAGGTCATACTTTTGGAAATGATCTTAGAAAAACCATGATATCGAATTTCTCTTACCTCTTAAAAGTGAAGTGAAAGAGAGATACAGGTGAAAGAGGTTATAGAAATGCAGAGCACTGGCCCATCATCCCATAGCCCTTACTATGCAGTCCTCAGAATGCCAGATGGAAAACTGAGGTTGGAGCTTATTGGAACTGGCCTCCTTTAATCCATGAGTAACCTCACAGTAATTCAAGAAATAATCTGAAGAAGAGGCATATGATAACTCCAAATGTCTACCTATGTAATAATAACAAGGTGAACATAAAATTACCAACTTTCACATGAACAGATGCATTTTTTATCTCTATCCCAGTGGAAAAGTGAAATCAAAATTGCGGTTTACTGAGCGAAATAAGAGTCTGACTCAAGGGGTATGGCCATGATTCATTCCTTCAAGGCTAGAGCATGAACCTAGTCAGGTTCACCACGAATTCAGGCAGCAGGCATATTTATAGCTGAGTACTGGGAGAGGGGAAGGTAACATCTCCCAGAGATGTGAGATGATTTGAGTTGTAAGCAATTGCTGTTTTCCAGCTAAGAGAAAACTGTAACCACAGAGATCAAATGTAAAAATTTATTTACAATTTTAGATGGCCACTCTGGAAACAGAGAAGGTTCCTGGCCATAGATGCTCACCTAATATAAATAGATGTATAGGTTATTAAGTGTGTAATCACTAGTCTATTACTCTGAATTTACAATAAACATTTAAAAAAAATCAAGGTTTTTTTGTTTTTGTTTTTTACTTGTCTGGTATATAAATGGAACAGCATTGCTCCAAATAGAATTGCTTCTTAAATAGCAAGATCTGGGAGACGTTTACAGCTACTCTGCATCTCCATTACAATATTAAGGCACGGAAAATTCCAGCTGTAGGGCATCCGGTCCTCAATGTGTGGACCTGGCGGGGTAGGAAGTGAGCCTGCACTGCTTTAAGCCCTTTCATCTAGAATGCTTCAGTAAGAGTTTTTTGTGAGGAGGTCATTGTTTCCCTTTCTTAAGATCATTTATCATTTATCACTTAGTATATAACACAATATTTACATGTATCTGTCACAAATGCTCAACCCTATTCCAGAGCATATTAAAGGGAACTGGTGAAATATGCATGTGCTGTGTGGATACAAGAAAGAAGTTGTCTATAAAACCTCTGTAAAAGAGGAATTGTCAATTCTCATGTCTTGGGGAATTTTAAGATTCCTCTTCCCTCTCTCCCTTATCCTGAGCCTCCTGCCATATTCTTGCTCTGTGTTACAAGAAGACCTAGCTTGTGTGCACTTCATACAAAGCTAGGTATTTGGCTAAAGACAATGGACAAGAGAAAGAGAAGCATGCACTTTTCTTTCTTTCTTTTTTTTTTTTTTTAAGATTTTATTTATTTATTTGACAGAGCGAGCGAGAACAAGCAGGGGGAGTGGCAGAGGGAGAAAACAGGCTTCCCACTAAGCAGGGAGCCCGATGCAGGGCTCAATCCCAGGACCCCGAGATCATGACCTGAGCCGAAGGCAGATGCTTAACTGACTGAGCCACCCAGGCGCCCCAGCGTGCACTTTTCTAATCTTTGCTGTTAAGAAAACACAGGGATGTAGCTGTTTGTATTTAGAGCCGTCAAAAGCAAATCCCTGCTTTGCCACTTCTAATAACATGATCTTTGGAAAATTATTTGTCTTTTCTAAATGTCAGTTTCCCTGTCTGTAAAATGAAAACATAATAGCATCTGTATCTTAAGATCGCCGCAAGGGTTAAATGAAATGATGTACATGAAACTTGTTGCATATTGTCTCATTTAATTTGCAAATCATTCTGCGGAGTGAAACTATTATTACTATTACTCATCCTACAGATGAGGAATCTGAACTTTACAGAAATTATTAAAATGAAAATCCCCAAGTGCATGCTGTTAACAAGTGTGGGACATGATTCTAACCCACTTCTGCTTCACTCTAAGGCCTGCCCCCTTCCTTGCACAATACTCCTAAGTACTTAATCATTTCTAGTGAGAAAGGGCTTAAGTCACTCTCAGAACTCTGCTACATAGTTTTTGTATTTGTGATAAATGTGATTTGGCCTAACTCGATTGTATAAAAACGTGTCTCCAGTTTTTCTACCATACTAGAGGTTCAGCTATTTCTTATCAAAACTTTGGTTATTATTTTAAACTCACAGATCAAAACATCTTCTCAAGTGTCGCTATAATTTGATAGCAGACAGATAAATCCCAAATGAATGTTTTGTAGCTCAGGATGAGCAGAGCAAATTAGTGTCTGGTAGAAAAAGACTCCCATCTGGGTGTTCTGCAGTTTATACCTTTATTCACAAATGTTAACCCATCTGCTACCTAATTGAAATTGCTAATAAAGTTATAATGGGTTACCTTTCCTCATGCCAACACCAGAAAATCCAAACCACAGAAAATTAGCCCTATAGGAACTGGCAACTTAATAGCCAGTTGGGTCTGAACCTTTTTGGCCTGAGGAAGCCTTTATGAGGACCCAAAGTCTTTGTTATGCATGTTGTTGTTTGTCTGTTACATATCTATTGCTGGGTTCCATGTTAAAAATTAAAACTGAGAAATTTTTCATTTGAAAATAATAATAAACCCATTACATGTTGATGGAAATCACTGTCAATATAAACAACATATTTTTACCAAAAAATAACTATATTTTCCAAAACAAAAAAGAATTAGGAGGAAAGTAGCATTGTTTAACATTTGTGCAAATCTCTTGATGGCTTAATAGAAGACAGCTGATTCTTTTATCTGCTTCTGCATCCATTCTATTACATCATTGTACTTTTTTTTTTTAAAGATTTTTTATTTATTCATTTGAGACAGGGAGATACAGAGAGAGAGAGAGCGCATGAGCAGGGAGAGAGGCAGAGGGAGAGGGAGAAGCAGGCTTCCCGCTGAGCAGGGAGCCTGATGCGGGGCTCGATCCCAGTACCCTGGGATCATGACCTGAGCCGAAGGCAGACGCTTAACCATCTGAGCCACCCAGGCGCCCTACATCATTGTACTTCTATTGACTCTGCAAAACAGCACTGTTCACTTGTGAGAGAATGAGAAAGAAAGGAAGATAACATTTTAGAGTTATTATTAATACAGTTTTGACATTACAGATCCCCTGAGTGGGTCTTGGGGACTTCTAGGGGTCCTTGGACTACATTTTGAGAACCACTAGTTGGTCTTACTGATGTTGTTTGTCTCATTAATAGCACAATAATATTCATGGCTCAGATCATCCAACCTTAAAAAAACAGACTATTTAGAAGTATAAGGTATTGGAATACATAAATACCGATTTGGATTTATAAGTTCTAAAACTTTCACACAAGCTGCAGGAAGGTCAGGGACCTTTGTCACTACTGATTTGCAGAGATGAGAAATGATAATATTCCTTTCTCATGATTTTTTGCACTTGGAGCCTGATCTGACTGTTTCCGTAAACCATTTAACAGTGTCATTGTTGTGAGATTCAAATACATATTCCTTTCCGGTATCCAGCCTCAACAAACCCATCAGGCATCCAGTTCGTAAACAAGTCTGTTGAAGCCCAGCTGTCTTTCTCTTCTAGAGGTTTCCAGAAAGTCTGAATCTCCCCCCTTTTCCTGCTTGCTATTTGAAGTATGTGGATTGTGACGATTACAAGACTGGTGTACTCCAAGTTTCTCGAAGCCTTAGTTTATTGTAGACTGTGTATTTTGGCAGGCTGCTTGAGAGCACAGGGCCTGGCTTTCCACCAGTGTGAAAGTCCCACATTTTCTCTGGGCACTCTTCCTTTCCTGCTTCCCAACAGTCTCATTAGGTTCCCATGGTAACATTGTTGAGGCTCAAAGTAGGGCAGACCCTCGCAGAACACAGTCGTCTAATCACCTCTCCTCAGAGTACCACCTGCTTTCTTTCACCCCACTTGGTTTTCTCTCATCCTCTGCCCAAGGAGTTCCATAATTGCCAGGTGCAACTCTTTCACAATAGTCTCTGTTAGTAGTATTTGGCTACCCCCAAAGCTACTTTGGCACATAATAAACCTTGAAAATAAATGTGATACCAGTGTTACCCGTAGTTACAGGATTTTATAAAATCTGTAAAACTCATTATTTTTCATGTTATGCCCAGATTTTAAAAATTTAATACACTCCCATTGATAGACCCATAGATATGGAAGAAGTTGTATACATACATACAATGAAATATTGCACAGCCATAAAAAAGGATGAGATCTTGCCATTTGTGACAACACAGATGGACCAAAATATTTTATACTAAGTGAAATAAGTCATACTGAGAAATACTAATACAGTATGATTTCATTTATATGTGGAATCTAAAAAAAAAATGATTGAGCAAACAAAAAGACTCTAACCTATAAATACAGAGAAGAAACTGATGATTGCCAGAGAGAAGGGGGTTGGGAGATGTGCAAAATGAGTGAAGGGGAGTGGGAGATACAGGCTTTCAGTTATGCAATGAATAAGTCATGGGATAAAAGGCAGTCGTATAGAGACAGATGGTAGCTACACTTGGGGTGAGCATAACATAATTGTATGGAGAAGTTGAGTCACTAAGTTACTATATGCAGCTTTGTCAGTTACTCAAGCAAAATGTTTAACCTTCCTGAGGCACAATTTTCCCCTCTCCTCTGTAGATCGGGGATTATAGCAACTGCCTGAAAGAGCATTTCTTGCGAATTAAATGAAACAATGTCTGTGAAAGAACTTTGTAAACTAAAAAGAGTGACACAAATGTTTGTTGCTTTTATGAACACATGACAACTGTCATTTCACATTATATCACAGTGTTCCAAGAGAGTCATATGAATTGCAAGATGCATGATGTGAGTGTATTAATTATTATTATTTTTTTTATTTCAGTATATTTGATACTCACTGTTACATTAGTTTCAGGTATATAATTTATTGACTTAGTTTGCTTAAGTAACTGACAAAGCTGCATCACAATCCCAGGTATTTGGATTCAAAACCCAACACCCTTTCTGCTCTATTGGTATTTTACACATTTATTTGCATATAGTTTTAATGTATTTATTATATCCATGTACTTGAGCATGCTATATCCATGAACTTAAACATTTTAACTCATTTTGTTACTTAAATACATATATTGAAAGTAGCTTTTTATTACTGTAATTTAAATAATAAACTATAGTTTTATTTTGCTTTATTTTTTCTAAGATTTTATTTATTTGAGAGAGAGAGACAGCATGAGAGTGAGCACGAGTTGGGGGGAAAGGCAAAGGTAGAAGCAGGCTAAGCAGGGATCCTGCTGCAGGGCTCTGTCCCAGGACTCGGAGATCATGACCTGGGCCAAAGACAGATGCTTAATGGACTGAGCTACCCAGGGGCCCCTGTATTTTGCTTTAAAATAAACCATAAAAATAAAGGCAAACATAATACAAAGTTATTAAATTCTGGTTAGAGATTGTTGCCTACTAAAACACTTGGGGTCCTATATTCCTGCTGTTAAAAGGGGAAAATAGCATGAGATTGAGAAGATACTAAAGTCTCACAAACATCGAACTGGGGCATTTTCTCAGAGTCCTGAAAACAAACTGAACAAGGACAAGCTTTAACAATATGCTATGTAAAATCATTTTAGTGCCCATGCTGGGAGGTACCAAGTAGCAGTATGGTAGATCTGAAAAGGTAACAGAAGAAAAGAAATTTAGAGACAAGGGCCAAGTTCACAATAAAAGTAATTGGTGAGAATGTCACCCCAACTCATCTGAAGAGGAATTACACTTGACCAGGAAGAAGGAAGTGGAGGTAAATAAAACTTAGGCCCCATGTCAAAGGATTTTCTGTATAAGAGAACAATGTACATCAAAGATTCCAGTTTGGAAAGAAGATAAGATGGACCCATTTCTTTTAACCTTTCTCATATCAGAGCTCTATACTACTGGGATAAACAGAAGGAAGCTGCTGTAGTTTCCCAGGCCCTACATGGCTGCTGAGCAGGTGTAGGGGGTCAAGATCCGCGGACACTTGAAAACCCTTTGTGGTCACCAGGGCACAGCAGCCCTTTGGGTTGGAAGCTCCACCATAGGAAACTGATGAGAGGACCACAGAAGAAGGAGATATAAGACATGGTCCCTAACAGCAAAGAAGTCACAGTTTCTTCCAGAAACATCTATGGAGCATCTTCCATGAACAAGGCACTGTAACAGATACTATGGGCATGGGACAGATTCATATTGAACAGAATATCAGTGGTACCATGGAGAAAACCATGTTGAGTATCTATGACTTGTAACAGATAGCAACAACTTTAAACTTACGAGTATACAAGAAATGACTACTATATATTTCCCTGCCAAATTAATTTATTTATTTTTGTTCTATATACTTTACAGTCCTTCCTTTCGCTGTATGCATTTCAGTTCTTCCAATAGCCTCATTAAAAAATGAGTAAAAATGTTAATCTAAGCTCCTTTATCTATTCAGAAAGACAAAGTTTACTGGGTACTAACAATATAATAGGCATCTTACTGGTGCCTAATATAAATTATTTTAACCTCATCAATCGCCCAGAATCAGAATACTAACCTCACTTTACAAATGAGGAAATTTTGACCAAAGGAAAGAAGTAAAAATAGATAAAAACCTAGCATTCAGATGGAGGCATTTCTGACTTCAAAGCTGATCTCCATTCACTACACCATACTGCAGTTTTGAAATCTGTCTTTATCAATCTTAATCTTGACTTAATGAAATACAAACAGCAAATTATCCAATGGTAACAAATTATGTTCCTTCTTCACATACTTCACAGACTGGTAGCTAGACAGTAGACAGAATTACACACATACACACAAACACACCCATACACATGCATTAAGAATATAAATTGTAATAATACTTTTAAAATATAAAATCATCTATTCATGTAAAAATTGATGTTTTAGGTAGTAGGAGAAGACCTATAAAAGCTGCTCAATTATTAATCAACAAATAGTTACAGGATCCCAATGAAATGAAAATCCCCTGACAGATGCACGAAAAGTCACATATTGGGTCTCTTTGGGGTTTCTCTACTCTCAAACAGTTTAAACAGATTTGTGATTGAACACTGGAACTCAGTAGCAGAAGGGATTCAAAATGAGCCAGCACAGTGTTTCTCAAACCTCAGTGTGCCAGTTTTGATTCGATAGGTCTGAGAGAATTCCTGATATTCTGCATTTCTACCACTCTCATAGGGGAGACTGCAACTGCTGGTGCCGGGGCCACATTCTGGGGAGTAAGGGTCTAGGACATGCCAATCAAAGTGCAGTCCATTGACCAGTGAAATGTTGGTGACTGGTCTACAATGGATTAAATATGGAAATTCAAAGTAAGCATTTAGAAATTGTTTTAGCATTTTGATAGTAATTTTATGTTTGTTGAATACAATAAAATAAAATTGGGGCTTATAATTTATATGTCTTTGTTTTTTTAAATTTCATCTTTCTAGAACTTATTTTTACTAGATTGTACAAAAATATTGGTCTGTGACAGAGTGGATATATATAAGTAGTCCTTTATCACAAATGATTTGAGAAGCACTGGTCTAGAACAATGTCCCTGGCTCATGAAGCATACATTAAAATTGAAAAAATCTGACAAGCAAACATACAAACACAAGACAGAATGTGATGGAGACCATGCAAGAAATGAAAGAGTTTGGAGGGTTTGGAGGAGTGAGAGGAAATAAGAATGACCTGGTATTTATGTATCACCTGTTTATATACAATACACCATGCTAAGACCTTAACATTTAGCCCACACAAAGCCTTATTTTAAAAATGGGGAAATTGAAGATCAGAGAGATTAAATAACTCATGTCAAGAGTTAAACCCTAGCTTTAACTATGGATCCTCATATTTTGTGAACACCCTCCCTACATTCGACACAATAGGATCACACAGTATGAGTCTCAGCTTCCCAAGTTAAATTCCAGACACTTCTTTTCTAACCTTCATTATAGCCAGAGGGCAGGCAGGCATGTGATCTAGGTTTTGTATGAAGCAGATGGGAGAGGTCAGAGACTGGACACATGGATACCAGACTAGAAATAGTGCAGAAGACACTGTTGGTTTCTGTTATGGGTTGAATTTGGGCTGAACTGTGGACTCCACCCTGCCATCAACCTCACATATTGACGTCTTAACCCCTCTTACCTCAGAATGTTACATTATTTGGAAATAGGATCATTGCAGATGTAATTAGTTGAGTTCATACTAGGATGGGCCCCTAATCCAATATGACTGTGTGCTTACAGGAAGGGGAAACTTGCACATAGACACACACAAGGGGAATCCCATGTGAAGATGAAGGTGATGCAAGAGAAACCAAGGAAGATCATCAGGAAAACCACCAGAAGCTAAGAGAGAGGCATGGGAAAGATTTTCCCTCACTGCCCTCAAAAGCAACTGACCTCAACACACCTTGGTCTCAGACTTCTAGGCTTCAGAGCCATGAGACAATAAATTTCTGTTGTTTAAGCAAATGTTGTTTAACATTTTCTAGAAGTAATATTTGAGCCATCAGATTGAAAAATCTTAGTGTGGAACAGTATTAAAAAAAATTCACCCAGGAATATCATAGAGAGATGGCAGAACATCAAAGATACTAAGAAATAGCTTAAAAATGATCAGAACAGAAAGAGAGATTATGAGTTCAATCCTGGGGTATTTCTATAGGGCCAGAAGAAGGGGTTGGAAACAGGAGCAAAAAGGCTACTTTCAGAATGAGGGGGCAATACCTCTACCTCAACTTCACTTTGCCTAGAGTCAGGCTACACAGTGGCTTGGGAACATCTCACCTAGCCATGGAAAGCAAATGTAGGACTAGAAAATCAAAACAGGGTTGCGTGTGTGCCCACACACACACAAGATTGGGAAGAGGGAATCTTCTCTTCATATTTAGTTGTTTCTGCTCTCCTGGGTATGTTGGAAAGAACAGAGCTCAATATATCGTATATATTCAATTCAGTATAATGTATATTAAATATCTAAACCAGGTACTACTCTAGCTATAAATGCAAAAATAAATGGCATAATTTCTTCCCCCACTCATGGATAATTTCAGTCTGTTGCACTATTTATTATAACTGTATGAATAAAATACAATTTTTGAAGGCAATCTGTTCAGCTTAAGTACATGTAGTTTCTCTAGGATTTAAGGATATTTGTTGGGACCTTTCTGGAACTTTGCTAAATGGCTTTTCATCCCATTTTGGTAAGTTGGTTTAAAAAAGGGCACAGATAAGTGGATCCATATGATTCTTGTTTAGGAATCCATACTATTGCTTTAATTTTTTTGTACATATTTTAAGGAGGCAGACAAAATAGGATCTATAAACTGAGTACTCTTGGGCATCAGTGCAAAATTTCGATACTGAGGCATTACCGAGTCTACTTTTAGTGTCCAAAGTAAATGTGCTTCCAAATTAAACTGAACCATAGAGGAAATCAAATATTTTCTCTTCAATAAGGCATTGGTACCAAAAGGAGGAGGGGTGATGATAACCTTATAAGGGTTTTCTCTAAGATCTCTACATGCATTACTGTTCATACTTTTATTTTTCATCCTTGCCACAATTAGTTTTTATGGACTACTTTATATACATATTTCAGTGGAAAGTTTGCTTAAAGTTTCAGAAATTGGTTAAATAATCACTGCCTCATATAAGAAAAAAAGTTTACTAAGGAGGTAAACAGTTTTTTTTTTTTCTTTTTGAATGACTTTTTTGTTGCTGTTGGTAATATATTTCAAAGTGCTCAGAGAGATATGTGTGGGTATTTTATCCAGCAATGCCAAATTTATCTCCTTGTTATGGCCTTAACAAATAATGCTAGCACATGATAATAATAAAAAGTAAAAAAACAAGACCTAGTTTATTTTGAGATCTGCAGTCACCAGTCAGCCAGTTCTTTTTAGTGCCAGTAGGACTAACAATGGAGTTTATAATTCATGATAAGGGTAATAACTAATACTGTTATCTTCATAAAAAATGGTGATGGAAGAATGTTAAGCATTTGATTCCCATAAAGAAGACAAGGGGCACCTGGCTGGCTCACTCGGTGGAGCATGCGACTCTTCATCTCAGGGTTGTAAGTTCGAGCCCCATGTTGGGTGCAGAGATTACTTAAAAATGAAATCTTAAAAAAAAAGAAGACAGTGAAAATACGAAATAAGCTATGTAAGAGGTTAGTTAAGAATGGCTACTTAACTTTTATATTCCTTCAGCCTTAAAAATATCTAAATCATAAAGAGAAGGGAGGGAGAGAAAGGGAGAGGAAGAAAGAGGGAGTGGGGAGGGAGTGAGAGAGACCAGTCATGGAGGGAATATGAGCATTGGAATAGTGGAAACAATAGGGGGTTTGGAATTAGAAAGCATGGCACTTAGTTCTTGGGCACAGAGATGTTTGGGGAGGATGTTTATTGTTTTTTTTTTAATTTTAATTTAAATTTATTTTTTTTAAAGATTTTATTTATTCATTTATTTGAGAGAGTGAGAGCACATGAGAGGGGGGAGGGTCAGAGGGAGAAGCAGACTCCCCGCCGAGCAGGGAGCCCGATGCGGGACTCGATCCCGGGACTCCAGGATCATGACCTGAGCCGAAGGCAGTCGCTTAACCAACTGAGCCACCCAGGCGCCCTGTTTATTGTTTTTAAATGTCAATTTTCCTAGCTGTAAGATATACAAATATAAGACAGTGTGAGAAAAGCCTTTGTAAACCATCAAACACTATACAAATGACAGTTACCATTATTCAGGCTCGCAGAGAGAAGGGTAAACACTCTGCCCTAAGAGAAGGACCTCTGCCACATCACTGAGCCATGTCACCCAGCCACAGATAAACAACCAGACCACTCTGGAGGAAAGTCACTCATCTAAGAGAGAGGACTGTGTCACACAGGAAATGGCCCAAGGAGAGCAAGTGATGTCTGTTTGGGAGGCTTTCTTAGGGGATGATTGAGCAGCTATTGACAGCACACTTCCTAGCGTTGTTCATACTGAGAAAGAAAAGCTACATGAGAGACTTGGACAATGGGATCTGCAGGCAGGGGAATTAGGCGCAAGAGTGCCTATTCCTTCTGAGAAGAGCTTCGAAAGAGAATGCTGTGGTAAGAAATGGAGAAGTATTACAAAGTGCTTGTGTGGTACAGAGAACACTCCTTTGTCTCCTCCCATCAGAGCCATGATGACCCACCTACCGTGGTGTACGGCTTTGAAAGAAGGCATGACGATGTGCCCTTCTGTTCGGTTGCAGCTTTCCCAGGTTTGCCCACTTTTTGCCCTCCAAAATACTAATTTCAAATGTCACCTGTCCTCATAGTCCAGGTATTTATTTATAATTATACTTAGGGAAAACTCTTTATTTTAAACAATGAAATCATCTTTTCTCCTTTATTGTCTTCCTCTCCTTCCCATTAGAATGTAAGCACCAAGAAGCTACAGACTTATCCTGTTAGAGTATCTTCATCGCCTAGGACAGTGTCTAATGCACTGTAGGCATTTTTAAAAAATTGATGAGTGAATAAATGAAGAAAGTGACAGATTTAGTTACAGTGCAGGTACAAGCAATTACCCAAGAGGAAATGATATGATCTTATGATTGTCAAGATCCATGGATGGATTCAGATGATATAAAACATTTGTTTCCCCCCAAATTCCACAGTGATGCCTCTTTGAAGTCTGGTCTCCATCCTTATTGTACCCTCTTTTCCTCCTCCTTCCACCTTGCTGTGGTCTTTCCACTCTTTTGCCCTTCCCCTCGCCACCTAATCCACAGTCTCTTTTCTGGCCTGGAGATGAGCTCTAGGTTCCATCATGGACAGACAATGGTAGATCCTTACCTCCCAAGTAGGAGTAGGCTCAAATTTTTCAATCTTAAAGGAGAAATATCTACAAGAAAGACAATATTTCTCTTGCTGTACTGATTGCACTTCCATAGAAATTTCCATAGGATATTGTGCTAATAGTTTTGGTTGCTTTTTCTTGTATCACAGATGAGGAGGATAAGGGGTAAAGGGACAGGACTGGAAGCTGGAGGGGTATAGAAAACCCCACTATACAACGCGAACTAATCTCATGGGGATGGCAACTCAAAAACTCTTTAGAGTTCTCTGAAATAGTGCTTCTTAAATTTTAATGTGTGTAGCAATCACCTGAGATATTGTTAGTAGATTTTGATTCAATAGTTCTGGGATGGGGCTGAAGAGTCTGCATTTCTAATAAGCAACCAGGTGGTCCGTAGGTCCACACTTACTCAATCTCTACAGAGAAATCGTTTCAATTTGTACCCTTGCCTTAAAACAGCATTATGTAAGAGAAAGAGCAAGATGATTTTGGACTCAGCTAGAACTAGATTTGAAATCTGGCTCCACTAATTCTGTAAAAGACAATGGGCAAGGATTATCTATAAGTATGACTTCTCTAAACCTTGGTATCATCTGGAATAAGAGGATGATATCTGTCTTATAGGATTGCTATAAAAATTAAGTGAATTTTGGTGGGTTTAATTGGAAAGCACTTTAGCAAGGGGTCTAGACTGTTCTCTCTCCTGTCTTTGCCCATTTCAAATTCTTCAGGCAGGTGAGGACTATCATAATTCAGCCCCAAGTTCTATTTTAAACTTCATCTGCTTCCTGACAAGTGAAACCATTTATACCCATACAGCTTGCTCTCCACATTAACATAATTTTACTTTTCAACTTCTACATTAACCTAACTTTGTATTCTAGGAAATGTTTGCTCAGAAAGATGAAGTTGAAAATAACTATTGTCTATTTCAGAGCCTCTTGAATTTATTTATCTAGATAATTAATTTGTTCTTATTAGATAAATGTCCTCTTGTCAGAAGAATAGATCACTCAATTGGGCTTATCAAATGATTGTTTAATCTTCAAAGATTCTCTTTAAAGTTCCCACCTTACTTTACCCATTAATCTTATGCTATTACATTATGAATATTTTTCAGTACCGATCAGACTTCCTCACTGAAAGATATGCCTTAAATTAGACCCCACAACTCTACAAATACTCCTTTGCTCCCCCCTCCCAAGATGTTACTAAGACTGTCAAAGTCATAAGTAGCTCCCCTGACTGCAATAAGCAATAAACCTGTTTTTGCTTGATCAAATGGGTTATTTTACTGTTCTCTTCAGAGAGTTGGAAGTCAATAATCTCTTCTATGAAAATGATTAACCAGACAAGTAATTAATTACTTGTTATTTCCTGAAGATGTTACGCTTTCTCATAGTCTGTGCTTTTGCACTATCGATTCTTTTTTCCTAGAATATAATCACCTTGTCTTTTATTTAACCTTCAAGACTCAAGCTAAATGTTGCTTCCTCTTTGTTGAAACACTAACTAGCAACATAGTGCATCCATAGCCTTTAGAAAGTTTTTCTATAGTAACCTATTGTTCCTGATTGCTTGGTTACACACTTTTCTTTCCTAAAGACATTGTGCTCCCTGAATGTAGGGATTGTGTCCTACCCATCTCTATCTGTGCCTTAAATAATGAAAGAAGCTTACTAATTGATCAATATGTATTTGTTGAATGTCAAATGAAAAACATTTAGCTTAGCTATTTAGAGAAAGAAATAGGATAAAGAAATTTTTGTCAGAAGGAGCTTGTGCTTATTTTCATAAGGGTATCTTTTGCATCCTCAACTGCACTTTCCTTTTTGTTCTAGGCAACCTTGAGAAATGTGAGCCTCTGGAATAGCAGCTCTCTCAGTCAACAAAACAGGGTTCTGTGGATGTTTCATGCCACTGTGGAAAAGGTAATTTCTCATTTCCCTTTCATCTGGTAATTACAGATGACAATTAAGAGCACGAAGTTGGCCCAGCCCTTCTATCAGGGCAACAGATGGTTTATGTCCCTCCTTCAAGAAAATTTTATCTCCTCTGGCACCAGTCGGGATATAAACGCTGTCAGTTTCATGATATGAAATAAAGGGTAAACATTTTGTTTAGCGCTATCAGAGCTAGAAGAAGGACTAAGTTTTATAGTGTTGTGAAATTCAGGACACCATAATGGCTGATAACGGTGTAGCCTAGACATAGTTATGTGTCTGTTTAAGTGTTATTTACTCCCTCTGCACAACACGTGCTTTATTGCAGAACCAGGATTAATCCAGCACGTGGACTATTAAAGGTAGCAATAGAATTTTTAAAATTTACATTTACACTATAATGTAGAAGTTCCAAAAAAAAGTGTCAGAGTTCATGACTAACAGGTTTTGACAAGAGCTAAATTAATTTTTGCAGCAGTGAGACATCAGAGAAGTTGCTGAGGAAAAAAATAAAGTCTAAAGAGTATTGTAACAAACACTAAGCCTGGATTGATATTCTACATAAGCAGAGTAAGCTGCTTTGGAAAGAATGCAAAACTATTTGTATCATATCTCAGTTTCTGATCACCTTGGATCATTTGGAGGTATAATTATTTAATAAATAGATTTAGTGTTCAGTAGTGAGTCTCAGCTATTTTCATACCTTTGTGCTCTAAAAATGAAAGAAATAACACTTCTCCTAACATAAGCTAGTTAGCCTCTGTGCACTCTGTGCCACATTTGTCTCATATCATAATGATAATAAGCGTTGTAACTTATTTGTGCTGAGTCGCAGTGATTCTGATTTCTGTGTGGCTGATGTTAGTCATATTTTTCAGGAATGTGCGTAGAAATCATAATGGTTTATTATAAGTGTATTACAGTTTTTGCCTGTGACATGCATGACCTTTGCGATCCTGAAACAATTCTGTGGGGTAGGAATGTACCCATTTTACAGAGGATATCGAGAGTCAACCAGAAGAAATGACTTTCCGTGGGTCCCATGGTTGGTGAATGGTGGAGCTAGTCCCGGAGCTCAGAACTCCTGTCTTGCAGAAACAGTGTCCTCTGTCCTACAATACACAGATCCCTGTTAATATATTTAACATAATTACAGAAGAGATGTTACAGACCCTTCACGTAGAATCTGATCAATGTTTATTTTGAGGAAAGTGCACTAATATAACATTAGTTTTAATTGTATTCCCCATTGGAGAACAGTAATCATGAGAAGAAATTAAAAGATTGAGTTCAGGATTGATTTTCTTGTCTTTGCAGCAACCATTGCAGCTTCAAGAAACCCATAGAAAGGCTTTTTTTGGAGATTGTTTTGACTTTTCACGTTAGGGTATTAAAGACAATCTCAGTATTCAGTGCAATATTAATCATATTGGGTTTGAACCCAGACCTTTCTCTATAGATGTTCCTACACTTTGCAAACAGTGTCAGGGCAAACAAATACATGCTTATGGAGAGCATAATAAAATCATTAATGACACGGATTGACAGTGTCTAAGCATTAGATTGTGCCAGGGCCTATGTTGGATTCTCGTTCGACATGTAGTTTCTTCAGTTAATATTTACAATCGTACATACATATTATGGGTGTGGAAACAGGCTCAGTGGAATTAAGGAACTTGTCCAAATTCACACAGGTGTTAGGTGACTG
Organism: Neomonachus schauinslandi; assembly: GCF_002201575.2. Classification (NCBI taxonomy): domain Eukaryota; kingdom Metazoa; phylum Chordata; class Mammalia; order Carnivora; family Phocidae; genus Neomonachus; species Neomonachus schauinslandi. The sequence continues at coordinate 57,050,646 of NC_058406.1, forward strand.
AGTCAAGATTTGAACCCATGTCTGTCTGCTTTCAAAGTCCTTTGTGCTTGAAGACAGTGCTTTTCTTTTATCACATAGTGGAGCCTCAGAAATAGGGAGGGATTGGGTGGCTCAGACGATCAAACATCTGCCTTCTGCTCAGGTCTTGATCCCAGGGTGCTGGGCATAGGCTCCCTGCTCAGTGGGGAGTCTGCCTCTCCCTGTGCCCCTCCCCCTACCCATGCTCTTTCTCTTGCTCTTGCTCTCTCTCTCAGATAAATAAATAAAATCTTAAAAGAAATAGGGAGAGACATATGGGGGACTTCTGATGGAGGGAAGGGAGATGAATGGGTGGAGAGAATAGGGCTTTGTAGGAAAAGAGGCTATAGCATGTGGGAATGACATGAGAACAGAAATCAAGAAGATATGGCTTCTAATCCAGACTCTGGTATAAACTAGTACGACTTTGGAGATGTCACATAACTATTCTGTCATTTAATTTCCTTGTCCATTAAATGTGGAAATTGGACTTCATTAACAGTTCTCTAGACAACTTCTGTGAGATCCAGAGGTTCAAAGAGTGACATGGTTTCCAGGAGGAAACTAAAACAAAACGAAACAAAATGCATCTGACTCATATATAAAAAACGTATATGTAACTATACAAAACATATTTTTTTGTACTAATTTAACAAACTTTTCCTGAGTATTTACTATGTGCCATGAATTTACTGGTAAATTGAGCATATAGTTGTAGGGGAAAACAGTACATATCCCTCATAGAGACGATTGTCTCAAGGCACCAAGGGACTTAAAAAAATTATCACATTAATAAATAAATCTATAACTACAAATTGTAATATGTGCTAGTATTAAAAGTTCAGAACTGTCTGAGAAACTGTACCCCATGATCTAATTTCAATTAATGTGGACATGGAAGATTTCTCTGAGGAAGTAACGTTTAAAGCAAGACTTGAAGGATGAGCAGGAAGTAGCCAAGAGAAGAGTGGGACAAGGTCCCAGGCAGGCAAATGTCTGTGCAAGAGGTGGAGAAGAATTTGGCCTGTCGGAGAAACATGTACCAGACCCACTGGGTGTACCTGCCACATTCACTGAGTCCCGTCTGCTCTCAGCCCCACCGGGTCTCAGCGACTGTCCTATCGGAGTCCTGGAGCACCTCCTAACACCACTGGCTGGCTCATTCTCTCTCTGGGTGAGGCCAGGCCTCAGCAAGGCCTCCATCATGCTCAGCACAGCAGGTTGTATGAGGAAGTATTTAAAACATCCAGGAAAAGCTGACTTGCATTTCATAAACTCTTCCAGAACATGCAAAGGATGGGACCAATTCAAATAATCTTAGAGAATTAGCAGAACCCTGATGTCTAAACCTAACAATAAAACAAAACACAACAGATAAGATCTATTGACTGATCTCACTTAGAAGCAGAAATACAAAGCAACAAAATAAGATACTAACAAACAGACTTTTGAAGTAAAAGAACAATTACCCGAAGAACAGGTAGAACTTATCCTTTATATATATATATACACACACACAAAATGTATATATATATATATATATATGTATGTGTATATATATATATGTATGTGTATATATATATGTATGTGTATATATATATGTATGTATATATATATATATATATATATACACAAAATAAATTAGTATTACAAATTCAATTAAGGTAACAATCAACAAATCAAGAGGAAAAGCCACAAAACCATTTCAGTGACAGCTGAGGTCTTCTTACGCCTGAGGTGAGAATGAGAGGAGAGGCTTGGCTGCTGTGTCTGCTGATGGCGGGGTTGGGGTTGCACTGACAAACCTGCCTTCTCACTGGGCAAGCCAACTGTGAGTGAAGCTGTGTTTCTTGGGGACCAAGTGACAACTCCCAAGAAATTTCTGAGAGGACTGGCTGGAGATTCGAAGAAGCTGCATTAACCCATTGACCACTGAAAGCCCCAGTGGCCATCAGGAGGGGAGGCATTGCTTGAATGAGAGGGTCACAGAAGCAACCTCCAGCAGACAGATCTCCAGGAAACTTCTAAAGAATCCTATGGGAGAACTGGTCAGGTTTGGGCACTGCACTGGTCACATCCAGGGGTCTGTAATGCTGGATTGCCGTTGTTTCAGGCACTTAGGACTGTGCTCTTTTTCAGTCTCCGAAAGGCGTGAGAAATAGCAGCCAGCAAGTGGAGAAGAGATGCAGAAGGAAGAGAGAACAATGACAGTGCACCCCCCAGCCCCACACTTTTCCAGATGTGGGCTGTCAAGGTTAAATGCAGGCTCCACCAGATTAGGCAGAGAATTTTATTTTAGAAAAAAAAAAAAAGTTTACCATGTTAGAGTAGAATTACATAATTCTCAGGCAGACCTGGGATCTTTAAGGCTTTGAAGTTATGAGGAAATTTTATTAACTAAAAATGACTCCAAAAGTGATGGGACCTGCCTGAGAGTTCACTTCATACAGGGGTAAGGAAGAAGTCCACAAGCCTGTCTAACAGGGCATGGTGAGGAAGAACAAAATTGTTTTCATGTAGCCCAACCAAGCCCAGCTTGTTCGTAAATCTTTATAGACAATTTCCTGGGTTATAGTCACTACACTTTTCATTTCACTCCCTAAATTTCAAAGCTAACCACACCTACCTATCAGATGTACTAAAGTGACCCATTTTTTTTAAAAGCATAGAAAAACTTGTACAAGCATATTAGTATTATCTCCAAAATGGTCACCTTGAGAAAGTATACCCTCTCATAAAACAACTTTGCTAAAAGCATTTTAAAAATTTGTCTTCAGTATTTAAGTTTTAGAAATTGCTTTTAGGCTAATACTACATTATTATCTCTCTCTCTCTCTTTTTTTTTTTTTTTTTTTGCCTTTTAACTATATGTTCCTGATCTAAATAATGAAGTAATTTAATATATTGTTTTTTAGGTAATATTTAAAAGACTTATTCACAGCAACACTCAATACCAATATATTTTTTTAAGGATTTACTTGTTTGTTTAGAGAGCAGATATGAGTGGCGGGAGATGCAGTGGGAGAGAATCCTCAAGCTGACTCCCCACAGAGCCCCAAGCAGGGCTCAATCTCACAACCCATGAGGTCATGATCTGAGCCTAAACCAAGAGTTGGATGCTCAAATGACTGAGCCACCCAGGTGCCCCAATCCCAATATTTTTAAGTTAATTTTGAAAATTTTTATATTCTTTATGGGTACTATATTTACATGGTTTAAAAACCAAAATGGCATAAAAATTTGTATATTTGAAGTCTTGTATATTTGTACAAGTTTGAAGTCTTGCTCCCACCATATCCCCCATTTCCACCCCAAAATGGTACTCATTTTTATAAGGTTCTTGGTTGGATTGGATCCAAGTTTTTAGATCTTTCATTTTATGCAGTTCATGGCTGCTTTTAAAGAAAAGAAAACAAAATTATAAACTCAAACTTGGTGCTAAGTTTGAGTTCTTGCAATTAAAATATCTAATACATGCAAAATTTTCTGACACATATGACCATTTTAATCCTTCTGAGGCCTTGAAAGGGGGCTATGTGAAGGAAGGGCCTGAGTCTGAGGCCTTATTAGTTCCATGGTACTTATCCCTATTTTTTCTCTTCCGTAGAGTTTTGTAAATTTTTAAAAAAGCAAATAATATCATGTATTTTCATTTCCCCTTCTTCCTTAACCCTAAATCTTTTCTATATGCTCTTTTTTTTTTATTGCTCTTTGCTTTTATTATAGATCTTATATTTAGAAAGGTTTGTAATTTGCTCTAGTGGTTATCTTTATTCTTATACTTTTATGTAGTCTTGAGTCCCCAACTTTCATAGGTAGTGCCTATGAGTTTTGTATGTGAGCAAGAATAAAATTGGCTTATATTGTCTTCTTCCTCAACTTCTTCTGCCTTCATTATTCAAATTTGGTCACTAATATTACTGTTCCCAGTGTTTATATTATTAAGTATGCTTAATTTCTACTGCTTGATTATTAAACTTTAAAAGATAACTTTGATTCCCAGTTGTTACAATAGATGAGGCAATGATCACAGTAATAGAACCTAATCTATTGTTATGTGTTCTGATAATGCAATAATGATCTAACTAACAGATAAATGGAAGCAGAAGGGGAAACAATGGAGAAAGTAGAGCTAATGGGAATGAGCCAAAAACCAACCAAGCGAATCATAAAACATGTTCATCCTCTTTGGTAATTTGAAAAATACAATGCAAACTCACAAGATAGAATTTTATATCCACCAAATTAGGAAATATGAAAACATTGGATGATATTCAGTGTTGGCATGAGTATAGAAAAACTAGACATTTGTGCCTTTTTGGTGGAAGTATAAATTAGTTACAACAACTTTGTACCAGTATAAAATAATAGCACCAACAGCTTATTTTCTAAATTGCAAATGCACTTAGTCCATGACACCAAGATTCAGCTCCTATAACTATTCCATAAAGGAACTCCTCCACATGTCTATAGGAAAGGTATTCAAAATGTTCAAAGCAACATAATTTGTAAAAGCAAGATACTAAAAACCAACTCTTAATTAACAATAAGAAAGATAAATAATTTGTATAGTCATGCATTGTACTTCAGTGGTGAAAATGAATGAAATACAACTAAATGGAAAAACAAGGTTGAATCTCTTTATTTTGAGTAAAAAACAGATTTTGGCCCTAAGTGTGTGTACAGTATGAACCCAATAGACATAAAAAAACCTGCAAAAATAAATAGCCTATTATTTGGAATATAAATGTATGTGGTAAAATGCTAAAGAAAATGATAAACCCAAAGTTGAGAAGAGTGTTTACTTCAGGAGGGGAAGGCTATACTAAAGTACTCAAGCGTTTGTAAGGGAATGGAAATAGTCGTATTCTTAAGCTGCGTCCTGAGTATATAGATGTCCATTTTACCTTTAGTTTTATAAAGCTTATAGATATTCTTTTAATACATGTAACATTTAATGTAAACAATATACTGACTCATTAAAAACATGAATAAAAATGCTCAACCTTATAAGAAAAGAAATGCAAATTAAATATGATATGCATTTTAACTTCTATTAGCAAAGATTTTTAAAAAACATAATGTTTGTAAGAGTGCTTGAAAATAATCTTTTTTTCAATATTGCTAATGGGAAAGTAAATCAGTCAGGTTTGGTGGGGGGAGAAGCAATTTAGGAATATCCTTTGATTCAGAAAGTCTATTTTAAGAAAATTATCCAAACAAATTAATCAGACCTGCACATAAAAATTTTAAATGAAAATATTCAGTATAGTAGCAAGATAGTTAACTCAACCTAAATGTCCAAAAGTAGAGAATTGCATATAGTCAATTTATCCATGCAATAGACTATGTATACATTAAAAACAGCATTTGCGAAACATTTAATTGCATGAGAGAGGTTCCTTATTTATGCTTAAATAAAAGTGTAGGTTACAAAGCTATGTAAGTCTTATTTTGTGTGTATTTAGAAAGCTCTTCTCCCACATATCTTTATGGCTTGGTTCCTTCCTTGAGATTTTTGCTCAGATAGCACCATAATCACATAACATATCTTCCCTTCCCTCATGTCATCATGCATTATCTCTTTACTCAGTTCGGTTTTTTCCTTATTGCACTTCTGACTAACTGACATATTGCATACTTTATCATTTATCTCTCCGGTCCTTTGAATGTAGGTTTCCCTAAGAGCTGGGACATTTTTTGTTCACTTCTGTGTTCCACTGCTTAAAAGAGTATCTGACACATAACAGGGACTCAGTAAATGGTTGCTGAAATGAATATATAAATACAGAAAGTATTAATGATTATCTCTGGGTGAAGGGCTTATGAATGATTTTTTCTAACATTTGCTTTTTTTGTACTTTTCAAAATGTTTATAGTGAATACATACTACTTTAGGAATCAGAAATAGAAGAAAAATAGTTTTTTTTCCTTTTTTTAAAAAATTATGTTCAGTTAGCCAACATATAGTACATCATTAGTTTTTGACGTAGTGTTCAACGATTCATTAGTTGCATATAACATCCAGTGCTCATCTCAATAGATTTAAGTCTTCACTTATTTCGAGCAAAATTTTCCTCTATGTTTTCTATCTTCTGGAACTGTGCCAAATCAAACACCCATGCAATTACATATGAAATTCATTATAATAAATCAAAGAGCTATTCTCCTCCTCTCTGGCATTCCCCTCCCCACCATATTGCTACCACCACTCCATGGATGGCTCAATTCAAGTCTCTTTCCTATCATGGCTACTTTCATTAATCTCTTTCCTTTCTATGGTGAGGCAAAAGTCACTAGTCAATGGTTATCTAATCTTAATAGCAAGCTGAAAACACGCAATAACTTCGTTCTTTTCACTTCAAAGAGGAACACATCACTTTGTGGTATTGTGCACTCAATTTGTCTTAATCTGCTTTGTACACACATGGACCGATATGTTTCTGATTGGTCCACCCTGACCTGCTTCATAATTTGGAGTTAGCTCTTTATGAAAGATAAACAATGGAGTCAAAAATTTACGTGTCCTTAGGAAAGCATTTACCTAAGTCATATGATTTTAAATGTTCCCCATTTTCTGTGTTCTCAAACCCTGGCTTATAAAACAACAAAAACAGAACAAAACAAAACAAAACCCCTGGCTTTAAAATCACCTTTAAAAATATCCAGAAATGAATCAATTAAGGAATGGAGTTCATTAGCTTCAATTTGTATTTGGTATCACTGCTGGGCATAAATGGATTCATCTGGGGCTGAGACAGAACTATAGTGAAGTTTTAAGAAAGGTAAATGGTAGCACCATTTTGTTTCTCTCTATGTATGTATAAATGAAAATATTTTATATGTTTTCAAAATAATGTGGCTTATGTTTATAATTTTCTTCTAAGTACTTAGCACCAGTTAAATAAGATCATCATAAGTTAAATCCTTCCTGAATTCAAAATACCTTTTCTAATATGGGACATGTAGTTTGGCTGGGGGATTGTATTTATATATCCTTTCTATATATCAAGTTATATCTCTGTAGATTTTTCCTCTGAGTTCTATATCCACATGTCCATTTATCTTCTTAACATCTTTTTTTGGATGTCTCCAGTATTGCATATTCATTTATGCAAAACTGACTCCGTGATTTTCATCTCAAACCATTTGTTGTCTCTCCTTGAGTTCAGGATAAATTGAAAAATAAAATAAGGAAATGGAAGATAGAAACCAAATATCACTGTTGCACATACTCAGGAATCCAGGCTGACAGAATCTCTGGTATCTTGTAACTGTGCCGCCTGGGTCCAAGTTGCCTAGCAGCAGAGGAAGGCATGGAGAACCTTGTCTTCAGTGCTTCTACCCAGAAGGGAAACTTCTGTTCACTTTTTTTGTTCAAAGTAGGTCACATGGCCATGCCTGATTCCAGGGAGTCCCATGCCCGGAAGCAAGAATAAATGGGAAATCTTGGTGATAGCTAGAAGGTCTTCCACAAGCAGGAACATAACCAATTTCATTCTTTTTATTCGGTTTGATCCAGTGGGCTTTTATATTCCCCATGCCTGTGGTCTTGCTTCCCATCCCCACTCTGGGCTGAGGCCTAGAAGATGATGCACACTGGGTCTAGAGAAGGCGCAGGCAGTATCAAACCTAGATTCCTCCTCTCTCAACTTTCCTATTTTTCCTCCTACAGCCCTGGAAAGGCTTTTTTTTTTTTTCTTTTTTTCCTCCTTCATGGGAGCTGGGGCCTTCCCTGAAGCCATAGACTATATTCTTGTCTGCGTACACTCTTCCCTATTCTATGATTAATGCCAATCAGTCTTTCAAACTTTAGTCTCTGAAATTTAAGGGAAAGAAACCTCTTTCTCTCTCAAGAAAACCAAGCTTTCAGGACTCCTGCTCTAAATATACTTAGAAAGAAGTCTAATTTGGAACCCAAACCTGAGTAGTGATCCTTTTGTTCGAGGCAAGAACTGCATTTTCCCTTTTTAGGAAATAAATGCTATTCTTTTGAAGTTTGAGAAATTACAAGACAATAAGATTTAGAGAGAATTGAGAAGATATCAGATAGTAGTAAAAAAATAAGGTTATTTCTGCTGTACCTATCTCTCCTCAAAGCTACAAGATTCATGAGGGCAGGAACCAAATGGTTTGACTCAGCATTGATGAGACAAAATATTATTTGAGTAAATGGAGGAATAAGTGAACGAACAAAAGTACATTAGTATTTTGGATAAAATAGGGAATATATTTAAATTTACAAGGTGACCTAAGGTTCTAAAGGTAGTGTCCAAAAATAAGAGGGTGGAAAGTGCCCCGGGTGAACAGGGAGCTCACTGCGGTGAAGGAAAGGAATCGAGATGCACAGAAGTCTGACTGGGATGCTGGTGGCAAGGTCAGAAGAGAGAGTGAGGTACAGCAGGAGTCACTGAAATATCTTCTGACCCAGCACTGGGAATTTGTCCTAAGTTCCTTGAGAAGGGAATTTGTGAAAAACAGAAAGAGCAGCTTGCCAGGGGATCCCTATGAGAAGATGCACTCGCCCTGCGATGAACAATGCAGGGCAGGCTGGGGGGTCGTTTCCTAGTTGAAGGGCCACAAGGCAGTGGGAGAAGAGCACAGCAGCTGTGGATGGGGAAGCGGTAATGGCTGAGACAGCAGCTCTGTTGACTCATTTTGGATCAAAATACACCAGGGACTGGAGAGGAAATGCAAAATGGACTTGGAATCCTCTTGTGACGAGTTCAGGGACCAGAAGTCATCAAGATTACTACCCACACTGAGGCTTGAGGGATCCCAGCAAACAAAGGCCACACATTGAGGCTGTCATTGCTACATCCTTGTGAAACTTCTCTCACACACTGAACGGTTCGATGAACAGGGTCTCCTTATGAGAGGAAAATTCCACAAAACTCTGTAGGGATGTGTTGAGAAACTGCACTATGACTATTCACTGGGATTTGGAATGACTTTTCCAGACTGCATCTGCTGTCAGCCTCCAGAAGGGAGTCCTACAGCATTAAAACCTTGATGGTATGAATCTGGCAATGTCCAAAATCAGCATGGGTGAAATTTGAACTTTCAACCTATGACTACATGATACTGATTACATATCAAGTCCAAAATATCCAGTTCTCAGCTATGACATCATTAGTGAAAACTGTCCAGAATTTGGTGATTTTTTTGTTTTTTATTAAAGAACAACTTTATTGAGGTCTCCTATTTCATGTTTTAAAAACAAATACACATTTTTTTTCCTTTTTCATCTATCATAGATCTGTTTGCTTTAATACAAAAATATTTTACATAATTTGACATTAACCATGCTTATCTTTTGATTTCTGCTATGAAGAACAAGTAGTGTAGTTTGAGAAACTTAGGAAAATGCTTTGTAAACAGTAAGGCATAACATACAGTTTTCAAATTAATAGGTGTTGGGGGTTTTTTGGCACACATGTAGGACATTCATTAGCATATCCACTGACTTGGATGTCTCATTTACAGATTTCTTAAGCTGAAGTTTGGGTTTTAAATAATCAGACATATGGTAAGATTTGAAAACTGTCCAGAATTTGACATTGGAAGTTTCTTTGTGTCCAAATGGTCATGGGTCTTAATATAAAAAACTGTCCAGCTGGTTCCAATCATAAGAGTAAAACTCTCTCCAGTTCCCAGAAGCCTACACTGGCCTATTTCAAGATTGGCTATGGAGAGTGAAGTACTATTTGTATGCATGTTAATTTTCTTCTTACGAAGTTATCATTAATATGAATGGCAATTATGTAAAATTAAATTATAAAAAGTGACCACATTCAATAAATTTCTAAACTATAACTTTTTATTATCCCTTTAAACAAGTACCGGAAAATGTCTAAAGAGGCCTCAGAAAATGATTTTTTGAAAGGTGATCAAATAATTGTATGACAAATAACTGTAGAGTTTGGTTTGATTCCATTCACTTGCAAGAGGGTTGCCAGACTTAGCAAGTAAAAATATAGGACACACAGTTAAATGTTTATGTCCCAAATGTGCATCTGACATGGAGCCTGGTCATGAGGGGTGACCCTGATGATTTTTCTAAGTCTACCTCTAAAAACCAGGACCAACCTAGAACATGCTTATGTTAAAAAAAAATTATTTGTTGTTCATCATGAATTAAAATTTAATGAGCATCCTGTATTTTATCCGGCAACCCTAATTTGGAGGAACTGGCTGCTTGCCATGACACTAAATGTACTATTGTAATTTTTCATTCTGCATTATACTTATGTCATTAGTCTTATTTATAAGAGAGTAGAGCAAATTAAATTGGATAGCAGAATATCACTGACTGAGATTACTCTCTATCGGCCTTTTCCTTCACTAATGCTGAAATCTGTGTGAGTTGGAGAAGAGGATTTGTTGTGAAGTACTTTAGGGTGGTGTAGCTCAGGATTTTGTAAATGGAAGTATTTCCAAAGAAATTTCCTGCCCCCTGCAAAGCCTTACTTTTCACTCTAGTGCATGAATATGCCCAGTGGAAGGGAGCAGACATAGGTTAGATTTACCTCCACTTATCTCCTGGAAGTTCAGAGCTTTACATCTCTGCAGGGATAAATGTTCTCATTTCATCAATCGGCTCAGGGAGTTTAGGTCAATTTAGTGATCTATTGCATATTTATGGTGAAAGTTAGTGTACATTGCAAAGCCCCTTGAATTCTTAAAGAACAAGGAGCACTATTTAGGGAATAATTGCCTTTTTTTGGTTTTATTATTTGTAATAATAAAAGCCCCAATTTGTTCAGCACGTAATATGTTATGGACACCAGACAAATGATCTAGAGTCATATTTCTCCTATCCTCACAACATTGCTCTCAGTTAGGTATTTTATGTCCATTTTAAAAATAAGTTTTAATTTTAGCCCTGGTTCATACAATTGCCAAGTGCAGAGCTTCGTTTTAAACCGAGTTCTTATGTGAAAGCATACATTTTGACCATCACACTGTATTTCTCACCACTTTGTGTGTTGCTTTTGCTTTAAAGCATGAGTTTGCTGCTAGCAAGGCCCTCACTATAAGTCTCTTTACCTTCGCTTACAGTTACAGTTCTTTTCCCCAAATGCCAGGCATATTGAAGATCTGCTCACTTGGAACTCAAGCAAATAGGCCAGATGCATTCCTCCAAGGTACTAGGGAAAATGGAATCAAATGAATATTTTTCCGCCTAAAATGAATCTCATTTCATGTCAACTGATGGGTCCAGCAATGTAACTCTCAAGTTTCTGCATTGGGCATTTTCCTTCTCTCTCTCTCTCTCTTTTTTTTATTTGAGAAAGAGAGCACACAAGCAGGGTAGGAGCAGAGGGAGAGGGACAAGCAGACTCTACTGCTGAGTCCAGAGCCCAATGTGGGGCTTGATTTCATGACCCTGAGATCATGACCTGAGCCAAACCCAGGACTTGGACACTTAACCAACTGAGCCATCCAGGCACCCCTCATTTGGCATTTTCTACCTTAGGATAAAATTCTTTAAGAAAAGCTTATTCAGGGGGTGCTGGCGTGTCTCGGTCAGTTAAGCATCTGCCTTTGGCTCAGGTCATGATCGAGCCCCACATCGGGCTCCCTGTTCAGCGGGGAGTCTGCTTCTCCTTCCCTCCCCTCTTCTCCCACCACTTGTGTGCTTTCTCTTGTTCTCTCTCAAATAAGTAAAGTCTATAAAAAAAAAAAAGGAAGAAGAAGAGCTTATGCAGGCCCAGCTTGGCTCATGACCTGCCAGAGGTGTCGTAGATGATCTGATCATAATCATATTCCATGAAAAAGAGCAGCATGTTTATAAAAGTCACAAGTCCAAAACCAGGAGTTAGGAAGAAGTAATGAGAATATCACTGGAAGAAGATATTGGGAAGTGATTGAAATAGTTCTAGGTTTCAACAGCTACCAAGATTAGGCTACCGATTAGTCCCTCTTCCTCAAGGAAACTAAGGCAGAGCGTAAATAATCTGCCTTCAGCATCATCAGAATTGTTTAGGTTGGAAAATTGACACACAGCCTCGTGATTGTCTGATACAAAGCACTTGTTTTCCTTAGGGGAAATACTATTGTCCTTTAATAATCAGGAAAAGAAAGATGAGAGAAGAAACAAAATGAAGGCACAATTCGTGCTAGTTTACTTCTGGGGTGTTGTTGATGCTTTATTATATATTATTATTATGCCAAGAAGGAGGCTTTTGCAGGATAGCTTTCATGCACAATTTTGTTTTGTGTTAAATGCTACCCTAGTGGCCAGAAGATTTAATGTACCTCTGCTGCTTGTCCATAAACTTTGGCCACATTTGCTATCATTGGAATAATTCATGAAATGTGGGAAGTACTTTACTGACATCATTATTTTATAGTCCTTTGGGCAAGCCTGGTAGGTAAGTTAGTGTTATTTTCCATCTTTTGCAAGGCTATTTCTAGTAACAAACTCTTAAAATAGAGTCCAGTATTTGATAATTGATCAATAAAAATTTGATTTGATAATTGATCAATCAAAAATTGATTTGATGGTGAAACAGCATAGAGCTGGGAGTCAGAAGATTTATTTGGAGTCTAAACTCTGCTATGGACCGCCTGTATGATCTTGGGACTCAACCTTCGTGAGCTTCTACTACCTCCTCTGCAAAATGAGGCCGCTAGATTGGAAACTTCAGCCATTCCATCCAGCCATCACATCTGATTATTCCTGTACAAGCCATAGCCATTTATATAATTCTGTCCAACCAAGATTAAGCACTTGTTGAATGCTGGGCACCAACCGTTCCTGCCCTGAGAAGAGAGCCAAGGCTTCAACAGCAGCAGGCACTCCCAGAGTTTGACTCCAGACACGACTAAGGCCTTTAGCCCACTGTTTGCGCTGTTGCTTTGGCAACCTTCCTCTGTCATTTAAAACGTGCTAGTTATGAATAAATTAAAATATTGGTTATCACTGAGATAAGACTTTCACATTTGAATGAGTTTCCAAAGATGGAAGCATCTTCTCCATGTTTGCCCATGTCATCCATACTCCGTAGAAATCTGAGAAATAGTAATATTTGTATATTTGTATGATGCTTTTTGGCTTATATTTAACTTTTGTTTACATTGATCCTCATTAAAAGCATGTTGGCTGCCAAGGGAATTACTATTATATCCTTCAATTTTTTCAGGAGAAAACTGAAGTTCCAAGAGTCTGAGTTAGCTGCCAAGACTTTGCAGTAACAAGTGGTAGTGTTAGGAGTTGGTTGGCAATGAGGTAGTCAGGGCCAGGGTCCCCAACAAGAAAACAGGGAGCCAGGACAGCTAAGACAAAACTGCACGAGCATCCTGTTTTATAGCTTAGACAAGACCACAATAGCATTCTGTCTAGGAGCCTCTGTAGAAGTGACTCATTGCAAAGTGACTTTTGCATAATTAACCATAAAACATTGGTCACTATCACAAGTTGAGGCAGTTAGTCTCCAGAAGTCAGCCCAAAAGACTATCAGCATGTGAACAATAACTGGATAGGTAGACGGGTGCATGATCAAGCCCTGATTAGCACACCTTAGCAACCAATCCACAGGGGCCCAAACTCAGGATGCTCAAGATAGTTCCACAAAAGAGCTTATAAAACCCCCTAGATCTGAATGCCCAAACCCTCTCGGGTCCCCTCCTTCTCTGGGAGCTTTGTGCTCTTGCTCAATAAACTTTGCTTTGCTGCCCACCCCTCTTCGTCTGGTCTGCCTCTTCATTCTTCCAAGCAGCATGACCAAGAACTGTGGTCACCAAGGGAATAAAAATCCTGTAACAGCAGGAGGGTATGAAAGTGCAAGTCTTCACTTTTTCCACCACACAGTTGTGCTTCTATCAAAGTTTTCAACTGTCACTAAGTGAGATAACATACACAAAGTGCAAGGCAACGCAGGCAGTGCACTATAACATTTAGTTCTCTCCTTTCGTTCTCTGCTTATCATGCAAAAAGGCGGGAAAAGCACTTCTTTGAGTGGGCTGGTTCATTTTTCAGTAAACCTTGAAAGCCTACCAACAGCCAAGAACTATGCCAGGCTTGGAAATACACATGTGAGCAAGACATAGTCAAGTTGCTTACTTTCCACTGCAGAAGACAGAAAAACAATTAGGGTTTACTTTCAAAAACATAATCCCTGTTAGGAGAGGTATCTCCTGAGAGCTAAAGAGAGATACCAAGCCAGTCTTGGGGCAGTCACAAAGGATAACCAAGAAAGTAAATATCCAGGCTGAAATTTGGCTTTAGTAAGGCTGTGGTGATTTAAAATGTGTCCATAAATTCTTTTGACATTCCCTTCAAGAGATGGAGTTTAATGTTCCTCCTTTGGGTGTAGGCTGGACTTACTGACTTGTTTCTAATTAAAAAATATGGCCAAACTGTTGATGTTTCACTTCCAAGACTAAGTCATAAAAAACAAGTGGCTTCTACCTTGCTCCCTCTTGGACCACTTGTTTTGGGAGAAGTCAGCTGACATCTTGGGATATTCAAGCAACCATGTGGAGAGGCTCACATGGCAAGGAACTGACACCTTCACCAATAAAAGGCAAGGAACTGAAACCTGCTGCCAATAGCCATATGAGTGAGCCATCTTGGAAGTGAATTCTCCATCCCAAGGAAGCCTTCGATGGACAATAGCTTGAGAGACCCTGAGCCAGAATCTCCTAGCTGAGCTCTCTCTAGGTTCCTGATCCGCAGAAACTATGAGATAATACATATTTGTTATTTAAAGCTGCTAAGTTTGGTTAATTTGTTACTTAACAATAGATAAATAATATGCAACAAATGGGAGGGATTTTGTGAAAATGTTTTAGGTTGAGGGAAGAGCATGTGCTGAATCAGGAAGGGAGAACATGACATGTTTGAGGAAATGGAAGCACGTAATACTACTGGAGACTCAGTTTGGGGCAGAAGGGACTGGAGAGGGGCTAGTGAGGGTAAGCAGATCCTGAAGGGTCTTAGAAAACATGGAAAGGAGTTAAGAATTCTTCTTGTGGCCTGGAACCTTTACAAAAAAGCAAACTCAAAGGTATGGTATAATTGGCAGAAAGCGTAAGTTCTTTTTACTTTATTCTACTACTTTTTCTAATAACATAATTTTTTTTTGGCTAAAAGTCTTAATGAAATGTATAATCATTGTATAGGAACTCAGAAATGTAGAAGCCACAAATTACATGGGCCTTGAAAAAGAGAAGGTTAATAACCAGTATAGCACATTGTTCTTTTGTCAGAGTTAGGAAGGGTAGTGTCCCATGGCTTCATTTGGGAAACTCCTTTTGAAACACTACATGTTCCATATTTCAATGAAGTGCTTGGTCCAAGGAAGAAGAAGGTGATGCTCTGGTGTAGATCCTGCTCTAGTTATCTTGGAATTGTTATGAATTATAATTGAAATGATATTTCCTTCTGGTAACTTACTGCTTGTAATCCCAGGGACAGGGTGATCATCCAGTTGCTCTACATTTGGCTCATTTTATCATCATAGCTAAAGTGTACAGTACTGTCATGAGATGCAAATACTGTTTGAAGTGATCATATGAATGGGCATTAGCCCTGCCCTTACCTAAAGCTCGTCTTCACATTTGTCTGGTCCACACTTTTTTTTTTTTAAGATTTTATTTATTATTTTTTAAGATTTATTTATTTGACAGAGAGAGAAAGAGAGCACAAGCAGGGGAAGCAGCAGGCAGAAGGAGAGGGAGAAGCAGGCTCCTCACTGAACAGAGAGCCCGATGCAGGGCTCGATCCCAGGACCCTGGGATCATGACCTGAGCCGAAGGTAGCCGCTTAACCGACTAAGCCACCCAGGCACCCCTGGTCCACACTTTTGTGCCATTAGGTTGGGACATCTGATGAGAACTCAGTTACTATTTTAGGTATGTGTTTTCTTCTGGCCATTTTTATCAAGAATATTTAATAGGTAGTGTATACTGGAAGTTCCCAACTCTAGTGCCACAAGCCCAGGCATTTAGTGTGTGTTAGTGAAAGCAGGTCAGGCAGTCAAGTCAGAAGGTGCGTCCTGCATGCTAAAAGGCAAATGCTACTCAACTTTTGCCAATTGTTGTCACCTAGAAAAGCAGGTCTTCAAACCCCAGAGCTTCCAATTTTTCTTCTCTCCTTTTCTTTTTTTTTTTAAGATATTATTTATTTATTTATTTGACAGAGAGATAGAGAGCACAAGTAGGCAGAGGGAAAGGGAGAATCAGGCTCTCCGCTGAGCAGGGAGCCCGATGCGGGGCTCGATCCCAGGACCCCGGGATCATGACCTGAACCGAAGGCAGCTGCTTAGCCAACTGAGCCACCCAGGCGCCCCTCTTCTCTCCTCTCCTTTTCTCTCCTCTCCTCTCCTTTTCTCTCCTCTCCTCTCCTTTTCTCTCCTCTCCTCTCCTCTCCTCTTCTTCTCCTCTTCTTCTCCTCTCCTCTTCTTCTCCTCTTCTCTTTTCCTCAGTAGCCTCCACACTGGGCTTGAACTCATGACCCTGAGATCAAGACCTGAACTGAGATCAAGAGTCAAGAGTCAGATGCTTAACCAACTAAGCCACCCAGGCGCCCCCCAGTTTTTCAATTCAAGCCAGCAGCCCAAATTTTTATGTGAAATTTCCTGCTTTTTAATTGCTTAAACTGAAAATTCAGTTCATCAAATTGCATGTTAGCAATAAACAAGCAGAGAATAAATTAAAACTATACACATACACACATGGGTTGGATGTAGCTCATGAGCTCCCGGTTTGCAGTCTCTAGTATAATTAATATAATAGCTCTGCCTCCTCAAAATTCATATTCAAAAAGCAGCCACAGTGTTCTGACTGAAACACAGTTCTGTCTGCAGTTCTTCATTCACTGATTTCCCCTTACTTAATTCTAAGCTTTCTTAAAAAGGATCTGGCCTTCGCTTCCTTCCCTAGCTTTTTATTCTACCATCATCTTAATTGTCAGCTGATCACACATCTTCTCTGTGTAAAACAATTCAGATTTATGAATTATTGTCTGAGAGCCCTACCTGGGTTAGTATTTGCCCAGGATTTTTCATTTAATTAAATAAGGTGTTATTACTAATAGTTGCATTCAAATAAGCAGGGATGGATTTATTCTATTTTATACTTCCAGCTTTTGTCATGTCTTAACCAGCTATGATGAGTTGCTTGTATATTAAAGACAGTTCTCTCTATAACACAACTATATCTGAAAGATTATCAATGATAACCATCTTCTTTTTTTGTTTGTTTGTTTCTGGCTTCAGATATGGTTTAATGTAGTTGTTCAAACAGAAGCTTTGAGGGTGATTGCTCTTCAACTCTGATTTCTTTTTTGCTGTGTTGACTTTCTCCTCAGCCTCTGCAAGAATCTAAGAGTTCCTCTCAGCTTTAAGACTAAGGGGAAAAAGAAGAGTATTTCTTCCTATTAACTCTTGCCGAGTCCTGGGACTGTAATTGGACCTTGTTGGGTAAACTACTGACATCTGAACCAACAACTATGGCTTAGGGGAAGGAATGTGCAGCTGAGCCAGGCCTGTGTCACACATCCTCCTCCTGAGTGGAAGATGAAATCCAAAGGGAAATTTCGTGTACTATCACCAGTAAAAGGGGGTGAAAAATTCTGGGAGGCCAAAATGACAGATGTCCAGGACGACAGGTTTCTCTCCAGGGTGGACATGCTCATGATGACCTAGCTTGGAAGAAGTCCTAAAAGTTTTTTCATACTTGACACACTCATAGGGTTTCTCTGCAGTATGGTTTCTTTGATGCTGAAGAAAATTTCTTTTGCTAGTGAAGACTTTTCCACAGGCATCACATAAACAGGAAGACTCCTGAATATGGATCCTTAGATGCCTTTTAATTTGTTCCTGAGCACTAAAGCCTTTTCCACAATCTACACAGTCAAAGGGTTTCTCCTCACTGTGGACTCTCTGGTGCCGAGTTAGTTTTGTATGAAAATTGAAGGCCTGCCCACATATTTTACAAGAATAAGGCTTTTCCCCTGTGTGAATACGTTGATGTTGGCTAAGATGAGAAGTCCTTCCAAAGCTTTTGCCACACTCATTACATTCATAGGGTTTCTCTCCAGTGTGGATTTTCTGATGTTGAAGTAGTGGTGAATTACCAACAAAAGCTTTTCCACACTCATTACACTCATAAGGTTTCTCCCCAGTGTGGATTCTCTGATGTATAAACAACTATTTATATTATATTTATATTTATATTTGTATGTAACAAACCCGAAACTAACTAATAGTGTAAAACTATTTCCACACTCTCCACAGAGATAAGGCCTGTCCCCACTGTGGATTCCCTGATGCCTGATCAGATTTGCACTATCATTAAAGGCTCTCCCACACTCTTCCATTGATAGGGCTTCTCTCCAGTGTGGATTCTCTGGTGCCGAATTAATGAAGAATTGTCATTAAAGGCTTTTCCATACTCATTACACTCAAAGGGTTTCTCCCTGGTGTGGATTCTCTGGTGTCTAACATAGTAAGAAAAATAACTGAAGCATTTCCCACACTCCTCACATCTGAAGGGTTTTCTTGCACAGTGGATTCTTGGAACCTTTCCTTTAATATTTTTCACTGTGGGGATTTCCTGGTGCTTTTCCAGTGCACAGGTTTCTAGAAAGTTGGCTCTCTGAACAACACCCTTCTGCAAACCATGTGGCAATATCACATCTCTTTCTTCAGAAATTCCCTGTGTTGATGTGGACTCATTGCCAATGTTGGTCTTAGTATCTTTACAGATGTCTTTGGATAACCATCTTCTTTTGCCCAGGCCTTTCCAGACATGATATAACTATCGTCTCCCTTTCAAAGACACAATGCAGAGTATTTGTTAATAAGCAAAAAAAGATGGCTAGGAATAGCTCAACATTTTGGGTCTTGGGGATAAAGGAAGAAGTACTTAATGTTGCCAACACATGTACTGTCTTGGAAGCTGGTTAAACGCAAATATCTATATCAAGAATAATTATTCTGCTTATGTTATATCAGATAATCAAGGGTGGGTTTTTTGTTTGTTTTAATGTACATAGATATATTTTAACTTCTCAAAGAATTTTATTTTTTGAATATAATTATGGAAGACTTATGTTGCAACCCTAACAATATAATAATAATAATAATAATAATAATAATAATAATAATAATAATAATAGTGTAGTAGTAGTTTTAAGTCAATATATAAATGTTTTAAATTATACAATTTTAATTATTCAAACATTCCTTTTTGCTTTCAAAACTATCCCTTTGGACAATAAACTACATGGTCATCTCATTTAATTTTTTCTGCACTCCAGCCATTCAAAACGGCTGATAATCTGCTCAGTACACTGAACTGTTTCTCTAAGCTTTTCTCATGCAAGTTCCTCTATTTGGCATGACACCATTCCCACTTCCACACCATTTTTACCTCCTTCCTTTAAAGTTTAATTTACACTCAGCATTTAATAACTAATATGGATAAGTGTGTATGTGTGAATGTGGTAAAGAACAAATTTTACAAGTGTGAAGTGCTATTAATTAGTTAAATTTAGGCTTAGTGTTTACTAAAGCAAAATTTAATTCAGGATCATGATCTTTAGAAAGCTTTGTGTTATAAGAATCTGTGTAGGTGACTATTTTCCAACTTGATTTTAGCTTATTGATGGCTAACAACTTATATTTGTGTTCTCAGAGGCTAGCACAGTGCTGATATACAGTTGTTTAATAACCATCTATGATACAAAAGGAGAAGGAATAAATAAATGAATATGGATAAAAAGAAGAATGTGGTCCAACTTCCTTGGTTCTTCATCAACCTCTTGGCTATTTTTCCCCAAAGTAGAAACAGAGGGCAATGGGTTTTATCCTGGTTTCACATGAGGATTTTTCACCACCCACATATGCTTATTTCTAGTATAATATGTACTCTCTGAGAGGAAGGGACACCAGTGATATCTACATTCCATAATAGTGCTGCTCTCAATAATATCCTGCCATGTTTATTCTTCCTGTCCCCTCAGGATACAGTTCAGTTTCTTGGCTGTTATTCACTAGGGCTATGTTCCTTTCATTTGGTACTAGAGAGTAGAATGCAAGGTTTAATTTGCATCTTTCATTACTGGCTCAACTATATGGAACAAAAAAAAGATTTCTTTCTGACATCTCTCTTCAAGATAAGAAAATCAAAAGCTTGGGCTTCAGATGTAAAGTAGAAGGGAACAGAACAAAATTGTTTTGTCTTTGTCTGCAACATATGGAGGAATTGGTTCTGGTTTAATTCTGAAGAAAATAAGAACATTAGTCAGAGACAATGCAATCGCAGCAGCGTTTTATGCCTCGGTTAAAAATACCACCATAATATGAGTTGCCAGTATTTTGCCGTCACTTGCTCTTGGAGCTGAAAAAAATGTGAGCACCAGCTCTTTGAGAAATTTATAGTGGTGGTGAGGGAAGTTTCCAATATATATCTCTCCATGAGTTGTATGAAAGGTGCCCGTATGTGCAGATTTGGTGGCACCTATCCAAAAGCTTGATGGGGAAAAAGAAATCATGTTGAATACATGTGTCAGTTAAATGGAAACTAAAACCTTCTCAAATCAAAGGAAAAGAGGCAAGTGCCTGACAAGAGGATATTAAAATCATCAGGCAGATTATATGTCATTCTCTATAGGTCAGTAATTGTAGCTCTGTCAGGATCCACTGTATGCACAGATCCTGACCTTGATGGGAAGGGTGGGTGAGATCAATATTTATAATCATAGTGGGATCTCCGTGGAAATTCAAAGTGTCATCCCATCTCCTGAAATTATGAATGAGAAAAAAAAGTTAAGACATATCCAGATCTGATAGAGAAAATTTTAAATCATGCTATTAGAATATTAGAAATAGAGCAACAATATCAGTGTACTTAATACCATTGAATTGTACACTTTTAAAAAAGAGAGAATGTTAAAACTAGAATGGAAAACTTGGTATGTAGTGCCAGCCCTTTATTTTATAGATGATGAAAAGGAGCTTTTTGAAGGTTAAATGTTCTTGGTAATAAGTCGTGGAGCTTGCCAGGGGTTTCATCCAGTGGTAGGGGAAATACTTCACTGAAAAGTGTTTTGATTATATTCCACAAGCCACGTTTGTTCAAATCCTCATTTCAGATATATTGAGTGCATAGTATGTGCTGGGCACTGGACAGTGGTTGGATATGAATGAAATGCTGCCAGCTGTAATGGTTAGAAGCAATCACCTCTTCTGAAATTGATGGGAGCTCCTCAGAGCTCAAACACTGAAACATGTGCAGTGAAAACAGATAATTAAGATGGCATTTCACATCTAACTACTACTTTACTTTTTAGTAAGGGATGAGATTTTAGAAAACTTTAGTCATTATCTTTTGAATCTTTATAAGAAAACCTTGCAAAAGGGATAATGAGGTCCAAGTGAGATGGGAAGTAATTATAAAATTTTTTAAAAATAATTTATTTATTTGAGAGAGAAAGAGAGAGCACAAGTGGGGTGGAAGGGCAAAGGGAGAGGGACAAGCAGACTCTCCCTGCTAAGCAGGGCGCTTGATGCAGAGCTTGATCCCAAGACCCTGGGACCATGACTTGAGCCAAAGATAGATGCTTAACAGACTGAGCCACTCAGGCACCCCTAAATGTTTCTGACATAAGTTGGATCTTATAAATATTAGAGCTATACATATTTACTTATTCATTTTTTTTTGATGGGCATTTATTGAGGGTCTACTTTGTGCCAGACACTGCTTGAGATCTTAGACACATAGATGCATATATGTGAAAAAGATAAAGGTCCTGTTCTTAAAGAACTCATAGCCAAGTCCGATGCATACAGGTGAAAGAACATAAAAAATTCTATATTACTCTATAAAGAATTTGTTTTGTTTGGGGTGCCTGGGTGGCTCAGTTTGGGTGCCTGGTGGCTCAGTTAAGCGTCTGCCTTCAGCTCAGGTCATGATCCCGGGATCCTGGGATCAAGCCCCACATCGGGCTTACTGCTAAGCAGGAAGCCTGCTTCTCCCTCTCCCACTCCCCCTGCTTGTGTTCCTTCTCTCGCTGTGTCTCTGTCAAATAAATAAATAAAATCTTTTAAAAAAATTTGTTTTGTTCAGTTTAAATGAACTTTGAAAAATTAAATTTTGTAGCCAATAACAACTCACCTTTTTAAAATTAGAACCACTGATTAGGATAGAAATTGAATACTAGTTTCTAAATTCCTGTTGGGAAGAAATCCCAAAGTTAGTAATGCAGCTCTCAAGTCATTTTTAAATTGAAAGTGTCTATCTTGAGGTTTTCACACGGCTCACAGGTTAGAGTGAGGATCTTTTTTTTTTTTTTTAGATATACCATTGTTCTCAGACATTTTCATTCAGATTTAATTGTCTGGGTGAGATCTAGACATTGGAATTCTTAAAAAAGTTTTCTCAGATGATTCTGATATGCCAGTATTGAGAACTGCTGGTATAAATCATTGTTTCTCAAAGAGATTATACTCATTGTTAAGAACATTTTAGGTGGTGCTAAATCATTTTAAATTGTAATGGTTATGGTGTTTAAATGTATATCGGAAAAATATATAAGTAGTCCATGGATATTGTTATTTAGGACAAACAAAAGATTATAAAAAGTGAGTTAGTTCAAAATAGATTATCTATGTATCTATCAATATCTGTATCTATCTATGTCAATCTGTCTGTCTATCACCTGTAAGAAGAGTATAGTTGGCAAAGGTTGTGAAATTGCCAGTATTTTAATGATAGACTTTTAGGTAACCCTGAGCTGGATTATGAGATAAGAGAGGAAATATGGAGGACCAAGGAATTTGGAAGATAAAATAGTTTTTTCCTGATAAGATTGACGATGAGCTGGAAAGCAAATAGTTTAAGGACAAAGATCATATTTTCAAGTATTCTTTGCCAATTGTGCTTGGATCAAGATATTTAAAAATGAAAGGAGTATGTGGTAGAATTGATATTCTTTTGTGTAAACAAAGAAGCCTTTCTGATACTCTTGCCTTGTGTAGATGACCTACCCACATCTCTAGATATGGACTGGATTGGGTTGACCATGAAATGACACTTCAGGCATTATTGTCACCTATGAGCATTGAAAGCATCCATAATGTTATAGAAAAGGAAACAAAGAATAATCCTCAAGAAGTAAATGCTGCTTAAAATCAGTGTGGGTAAGCAGCTATTTTCATTGGCTCCACAAGGTGTCCTGCTAGCTGCTCTAAGAGCTTGTCATATGGTGAGTACTTCTGTGAATATTGACAGGGAAATCAATAATGGCAAGGAAATGAGTATTTGAGATCCCAAAAGGTAACTGTCATTGGTTCAACAGAAAAGTCAGAGTGACACAATAGTTTTATCTTCTGTGGCAAGTTCAATTGGCCAACAGTGACTGCTGGAAGAATGCATTGAGGAGCACTTTGAGGATGAGTCTGTCTCATGGAAAAGGATGTCATGATGTGTTAGCGAGACTGTCAAGGCAGCTGCATAGGGGAGTGGCAGTACCATGGTCATATCCTCTATTTCTGAAAATGGTTACTCTATTGTTTGACGACATAACATCCTGCATAATGATCTTAGTCAGGGTAAACTTGACAATTTAAAACTAATAAACTCTTCTGAAAGATGGTCAGGTTTCTCACTGCACCAGATAAAACAGCATACATAATAGATGAGTGCTTTCTATTTCTGCTTTCATAGTGCATGAACTTCTGACTTTCAGTCTTGCACTTCGTTCTGTAAGTCAGTGTCTTCTTATTCCTTAATCTTTCTAGTTACTACATGAGACAAGTTTGGAAATCAAGTTGTTTTAAATAGCAGTCTTTATAGATAGCTGCCCCTCACCATTAATCTATAAATTAACATAACAATGAAGAGGTTAAGTGATCCACTTAAGTCTTTTAGCAGTGGGTATACAAATCTCAGCTGTCTTTCTTCTAAGGGAACTTGGGTACCTTGTTCTGGGAGGGAAGCCAGATATCATGGCTAAGTGACTCTGGATCCTATTGTTTAATCACAGGAGTTGTCTTGTTGCTGAGTATGTATTTTATGGTTATTAACTTTAGCTATCCTAAAGAGTTGACACCCAGGGAGAAATATGCTGGCATGAAAATATATACACATCTTTTTTCCATCAAGATATTTCTGTTAAGGAGACATCTCCTGATTGGAATTAATGTTCCAGTTATACTGGTATTCAAAAAGACATCATTTCTCCTCTCTCAATATCTCTTTCTCTCTCTTTCCTTTTTCACTCGTTCATTCAAAAATATGAATGCATTATGAGTCAGGTACTGTTTTAGACTCCAGCAATATAGCACTGAACAAACAGGCATTATTTTACCTCAAGGCTCATATATTCTTATTTCAAACAAACAAATTTAATTACACTAGAGAGTGATAAGTGAAATTATAGGAGAGCAAAGGGAACAATGGCAGCACATAGAAGATGTGGAAGGCGGGACACCAAAGAGGGCTTCCTAGAAGAAGTAATATTTTGGCTAAGTCCTGAAACCTAAAAAGAAGTAACCTGAGTGAAGTGAGAAGCTGAGGTATGAGCATGTGGAGGAAGAGGAGGGACAAAGATCCAAGGCTAAGAAAGAGCATGTCACTCAAGGAAGTAAAAGTCTTCACTGTGATGGGAATATGGAAGTGGAATGGGGAGAATGTGATTGGAGATTACACCCAACACCACAAAATATAGTATTTTGAGACCATTTTAAGAAGTATGAACCTTATCTTGAGAACAAAGAGGAGGTACTGAAGGCTTTAATTGATCTGACATGATTAGATTTGCATTATAGAAAGATTTTGCTTCTTTTTCTTTCTTAACATATACATATTATTATATGATATTATAGAACATATCAAGATAGACTGAACTTTTTCAGGTGCTTGTACTGTGGGAAAGATTGGAAACAGTTCCATAAACCCTAGCAGAAGATATATAAATTATAAGTTGGGTACATGACACCCAAAGCACAATGAATGTGACAATGGTCTTGTGACAACTTTGTTCAGAAAATACTGCTGATTTATTCCCCTCTGTGGTGATATCATGGACATCTCTCCCTTATTTGTAAGATCTGTTGCTGAATGGACAAAGAAAAGGAGTCACTCTGCCTCCCCTTGATTAATTGTGTCTCTTAATTGTAAGTAACAGAAATCAAACTTAACCTAGCTTAGGCAGGAATGGGAACTTACTAGTTTATCTGTTGGAGTGGCTGGAGTGATTGAAAGCAGAGATTCAACCCATCTTCCTATTTGTTGACTTTATATCTCAAGCCCTGTTATCCATGAGGAAGGAGACAGATGGCTGGCTTTTCTGATGTCTTGGATTAGATTCTCTAGAAGCAGACTTCCTGAGAGGATTTATTAGAATGTGTCTCTGGAAAAAATCTCATAAGAGCATGGAGACAAATAGACTCAAGAAAATTATAAGAAAAAAGCTGTCCTGAAGTAAGTTGGAGAACATATATTTTTGTGGCAAAATTTCCTGAAATTGTGGTATTTTTTTCTTCCAAATTTCCTGGCATCCCAGGTCTAGGAATGAGAGAGCAGGTACAGGGACTGACCCAGAGTTTGTGTTTGCTAAGTAGGTGTGATGGAAGAAAAGAGGTGTTTGGGAAATGAGGGTGTTGATGGATATCATGCAAATAGAGGGAAAGAAAGACAGCTGGATGCTGTTGGGGGAAAATACAAGAACAAGGGGAACTCTCTGAGGAATTAAAGGTGTGGGGAGCTGAAAAGAAAGGATGTTTATATTAGGTTCCTATTGACTGCCTCAAAATTAGTGGATTAAAACAATAGAAATTTATTCTCTTATAGTTCTTAAGGTCAGAAGTCAGAAATGAATTTTATGTGGCTAAAATCAAGGTGTCTCCAGGACTGATTTCTTCTGGAGGACCCATGGGTGAATCCATTCTTGCCTCTTCCAACTTCTGGTGGATGTTGGCATTCCTTGGCTTGTGGCTACATCATTCCAGTTTTTGCTTCTATCATCACATTGTTGTCTCCACCTCTGTGGTATCATCTCCCTCTGTCTTCATCTTTAAAGGACACTTGTGATTACCGCATTGGTTCCACCTGGATTACATTACATCGGCAACATTCTTTTTACCATATAAGTTAATATATTTACAGGGTCCAGGGTTGGCATGGACATGTGAGGGGCTTTTTTCAACCTAACCACAACATTGAATTCAGATTGTAGATTGTTTATGTTCCAGTTTTCATCAGTGGAACAGTTCCCAGTGAAAAAATATTAGAATCGAAGTATAGACATGAGTGGGTATGAATGAAGATCATTAATTCAGTCCAGAAAGTAAAAAACTAGGGCATTGGATGAGCCATTCTCTTGAACACTGGAACCATCAGAATATAGACTGGACTTGGGATGCCTTGGGACAGTGGTTGAGTAACTTGCTGTAAGTCACACAGTTTGTAGGGGCTAGAAGTATGCTTCTTTATTACTTTTACCAAATATTGAACATTTAGTTCTGGGACACTTATTAAAGAAGAGAAGACAAGGAGAAAGAGGAAGTCTGGGGCACCTGGGTGGCTCAGTTAGTTAAGTGTCTGCCTTTGGCTTAGGTCAGAATCCCAGGGTCCTGGGATCGAGTCCCATGTTGGGCTCCCTGTTCAGTGGGGAATCTGCTTCTCCCTCTCCCTCTGCCTCTCTACCCCCCATCATGTGCTCTCTCTCTGCTCTCTCTTCTCTCTTTCAAATAAATACAATCTTTAAAACAAAAGGAAGAAAGAGGAAGTCCATTTTCTCTCTGTTCCCGGGCAAGTTTGATTATATTCTCCATTTGCACCTCTTTTTTTCATTCCAGCTCTCCCTCCGACCCTCACAGCACAATGCTACCAGATCTATTCTGAGCCCTTCTCTGCTTTCTCAGCACCCAAGGATATTTACTTCTATGAACAGGATCTTCCAGGGTCTCCTGCCCTCTCATTTCCAGTTGGGTTTACTACAGGGGGGCCTCCAGCAGGGGATCAGAAAGGAGTGTTGGTGTAATTATGTACCCACCCCCCACTCCCGCCCTGACTACTATGGCCCTGGCAGTGACCGAATATCTCTATGGGCAAAGCTCCGGTGTGGTGGACTCTTTCCCAGCTCCAGGTCTTTCTGACCTTTGGTGACTCTGTTCCCTCTCTTTGCCCCACCAGACTCAGTTTCCTGCTGTTGCTAGATTCTGGGTGCTTCATTATCCTGTTCATTCCTTGACTCTGTGGAACTCTCTAAATATTCTCCCTTGAATGATTTTCAGTTAAGCCCTTTTGACTGTTTGGTCTTTTTCTTCCTGAGACTTTGGTATTATAGGGCATAATTCCAGCTCTTCAAAGTATTTTCCTAAGTTATCATTATAATTTGGCATTTTTTCAGATAACCGTTGGGCTTCCACTATTTTTTGTTGTGTGGTAAAACAAGCAAACAAACAAGTAAACAAACCTACTTCAATTTTTTTACCCACTCTTGGTAATGCTTTCTATTACTCATAACTGAAAACAAGCTAAAATGATACAAGTCACAGAAAACATTACCAAGAGTGAGTAAACCAATTGGAGTTTGTTTTTATACAAAATAAACTTGTTACATAACAAGGAGAATGAATATGATCAGGTGCTGACATTGTTTCAGTGCCACAATATTGTCAAAGCTTTGGCTCTCACCTTCATAATTCTTTGGTATTTCCCTCTTGCGTACTAGATGGCTGCTAGAGCTTACTACCTGCACTCCAGGCAGGAACCAGAGGGAAAGATGGCCAGAACCCACATTTATACCATTACATGTCCAGACAAATAATCCTTCTGAGAAGGATCCTCTTTCTCCAGAATATATCTGCTTATGCCTTATTTATCAGAATTGGCTTGCAGAGCCACTGCTAGATGCCAAGAAGACAGGAAAAGCAATAAAATTCAATTTTTCCTACAAAGGAGATGGGCAAAGGAAAAGAAGATTGGAAATAGATGTTAATTAAGTGTGGATGTCTTCTATACTCTCTATATAACCCTAGCAAAGCCTTTAAGAGCATGCGTTATGAAGTCAGAGTGCTGAGTTCCAACACTAGGTCCACCACATTCTATCTGTGTGAATTTGGGAAACAATTTAATCTCCCATTGCTTCAGGTTCTTCACCTGCAAGTGAGGATGATAAAAATATTTCTCTCATAGGGTTACTATGATGAGCAAATGAGTTAGTGCAGCATTTAGAACAGTACCTGACACATGGCAGGCGCTATTTGAGTTTTATCTGATTTTTTGTGGTTTCTACAAAACCCTCAAAAAGGTGACTACAGGAAATAGAAAAAGTAAGGGCAAATGAAAAGTAACAAGGGCGAAGCTTGGCCAAATTGTGAAATTAAAAAGATTATCTCCTCCCTCCTTAATTTTCCCTTTCATCCCTATCCATTTCCTTTCCAGGCTTATATTGCCACCCAGATATCCCTCACCCTCATGTCATGGAGAACTTGCTGCTATAACACTCCACATGCATTCACAATGTACCAAACAGTCAATCAGTCACACGTATTTTTTATGCCCTTACGATGTGCTAGGGGTTGAGAAAGAATGGTAAATAAGGCAGCCATGGCCCTGCTTTGATGATGCTTATAGTACAGTTGGGAAGTTGATATTAAAAAATAATTACACAAAGAATTAACTGGTATTTGCTATATTCACAAATGGAAAATTTCAGTATTCTATGATAACATGCTAATTGTAGGAGCCAGAGAGAGCTTACCTAAGGAAATAGCATTTATGTTAAGACCCAAAGGTTGAATAGGAACTAGTCAGGTAGAGAGGTGGGGTTGGGGTTGGAACAGAGGAGTGGAAAATTTCAAGGGAATAGCAAGTGCAGATACCTAGAAGGAGGAGGGCTGGTGTTAGAGGAGCTATGGGCTTGTGTCTCTCTTTTCTATGCCATCAAAGTATATTTGTCCCTTGTGTCCCACTCCCTCTGCACTGCTCCCAGCAATCTAAGTTGACAGGTAGTGATTTGGTGAAACCCTAACTGCCCAGGCAATACACAAGCCACAGAATCCTCCTTTTCTGGTTTCTCTGAAGCAAAAAGACCTCAATAAGCTAATCTGCACTGAAGTGTTAAAGATATTGAAGCCTTGATCCTCTGTTTTCAGGGCAATTTGTACTTGAGCAAGAAGCTTCTAGGTACACAAATGCTTACTTAATAGTAACTTCTCTATTAGTGGAGATTTCAGTCCCTTTGCCTGGGGATTTCTTTTGCTATAGGGGGTTGGAGGGATGAGGCAGATTATTTATGCCCAGTAAAAAGTCACCTCTGAAGGTAAAGTTATAATTATCTCAAGCATGTTGGCACCTATAATGACCTGGACAACTTACTCTGTGATTTACTATTAGCTGGAACATAATCATTCCTTATTTATTAACACAATTGTGTTACATATATATTGTTTCCCTTTTATGAAAATCGAAACTTTGAAATCCTGCTTGAAAAGTGAGAACAGAAGTGGGATTTTAATGCTCTGGATTTGCCTACGCTGAATAGTCTTTTCCTCATTGCTGAACTGTGCTTAACTTAGAGTCAGATCTTCCAGGCAAAGCAATGGCTTCCTCAGCTGTGATGTCCATCCATCCTTTCCTCTCTGCTCCAGAGCTCCCCTGTAGCTGGTGAGTGCAGGAAGTGCTGATGCTTGCCGTGACTTGCATTTGCTTCTGAGGGGGAAAGACAAGTTTCAAATCTTGTAATATCATATCTAACCATAAATATATGATTCAAAAGCCACATTTCTGAGGAGCAAGAAGTTAAACGGAGCTTGGGGTGCTCTAAGTGGTCAACATGTATTCTTCAAGATGATCTCATTAAATAAACATGGAATGCAAGGGTGCCTGGGTGGCTCAGTCAGTTAAGCTTCTGCCTTCCGCTCAAGTAATGATCCCAGCATCCTGGGATCAAGCCCCGCATTGGGCTCCGTGCTCAGGAGGGAGCTTGCTTCTCCCCTCTCCCTCTGCCTGCCTGTCTGCCTACTTGTGATCTCTCTCTCTGTCAAATAAATAAATAAAATATTTAAAAAAAAATAAACATGAAATGCAGAAGCATTTGTCAACATTACACATGCTGTTTTAGACTGGATTAATAAAAGATTCATTGGTGCTCTACTTCACATCGGTTTTGCCAGTTTGAATCTCCTTAAGTAACTGTCTTCTCTGTTCGTGTAGTTTACAGCTAAGCTTTTATATTTATTCTAGCTCTCTCCAGGTTGTCAGCTCTACTTCTCATTCATGCCCATATATCCAGTTATTTCTGTTCTATCAAAGTTATCTGCTTTTCTTACAGTGTATGTTTTTATATGCTTATTTTTTAGCTTATTCCAAAATGATTTTGACACAGTTCAATAGACTGGATGCTAGATTTTATGGTCATTTTGGTTGCTCAGAAGCTATTAAAAAACTTCCAATATTTTCATTTGAAAAACATAAATATTCTCTTTAGACTTTTTTGTTTTATTTAATTCTTGCAAAAGATATGACCTATTTAATAAGTTGGTTACATCTGATGTTGAGATGTAAGTCTGATTCAAAATATAAAAGTCTACAGCTGTTACCAAGGAAACCAATGACCTCTTTCGTTAACTAGCTGTTGGGGTACAAGTTAGCTTCCTGAGAAATCTCTAATTGGAAATTCATTGTCCTAGAAAGTCTGTTGGGGATCTGAATGTGTGTTTAAAGTTTACAATCTGTCTAGTAGCAGCTGAGGTCAGGTGTGTGCAACAAGAAGTCATTTTTCCAAGTGCAAATAACAAGTGTTGAGACTCTCACGTCCTCCTGGGATTAGCAGATTTTTGGTAGATACTTGGTTTAATTGGCTTGATTTAAAAAGCAATTAGAGTTGACAATAGAAAAAACTGCATGGGCCATTCTAACTACTAATGGCTGGGAACTGCATACAAACCAAAGCTTTTGAATATCCAGTGATGATAGTCAAACTTTTTATTGAAGCAGAATAATAAAATTCAATATCAAGATATACTGAATCATACCTAGATGTTTGTATTTAAAATTACTATAGTATAACTATTTGTAATAAGTTCTAGATTAATGACAACAATACCTGAATTGTACACTAGATTTCCTTCTCCCCATTATTTATTATCAGGAGAAAGTTCAGCTGATACCATTTATTCATTTATTTAAGGAAAATTTCTTCAGCTCCTAATATGGCGAGAAACTATTCAAGGCATCCTAGATACAAAACATAGTGTCTTGTGCTCAAAGAGTTTATCATAGTCCAGTGGTATAGTCAAAAACTCAGCCCTCCTAATGCCGTGAGATATATACCATAACAGAGTATGCATGCAACATTATGAGAATATAAAGAAGCAGCATAGAGGAAAGGTACTTAACCCAACCTAAGAGGCAGAAAAGGATTTAGGAAAGTCTTCTTAGAGGAGGCAATGCTTCTGTAAGAATTTAATAACTACAGGAACAAAAACAGAAAGGCCATACTCCAAAGGCTACTTTTTAACTAGTGTTAGCGCTTTACATTACATCTTAATTCAGAATAATCAAATGTTAAAATATAGTATAAAACAACATATTAAGATAATGTAGAATTGGCTCAAGAGTAAGAATATGATCAGAGTTCAGAAGAAAGAGCTCCCAAACTGTTCTTATTTTATATAAGAATTTTATTTTGGGATTTAATATATAATAAAGTATCATAAACCAGTAGGGAATGAGATAGATTATTTGATAAATTCTGCTAGGAAAATTGATGTTTGTGGACAAAAATCAAGTTGACTTTCCTATTATATGTCAAAATTCCAGATGAATGAAAATTTTGATATAAAAAAATGAAATCATTTAAAAAACCAGAAAATATGAGTGAATTTTTAACTTTTTCTAAGATGATGAAAAATATAATGGTAGATATTGAAATATTCAACACTACTCATAATTATTTTTTCTTATCCAACTGGAAGG
The DNA here is from genome assembly GCF_002201575.2 of Neomonachus schauinslandi. Taxonomy (NCBI): domain Eukaryota; kingdom Metazoa; phylum Chordata; class Mammalia; order Carnivora; family Phocidae; genus Neomonachus; species Neomonachus schauinslandi. Next base: position 57,082,605 of record NC_058406.1, read on the forward strand.
AGAAGGAAACTCCTAAAAAGAGAAAAGATTTCTACCAAAAAGAATGCATCATACCCTAATTAATGGATAACAAATATTTATTTTATGCTTGCATGTATCAAATACTCATTCTAGGCACTGGTCATATAGCAGTGAAGAGAATAGAGACTCTGTCCTTGTGGAGCTTACAATCTCCTGGTTAAACACATCTTTCACATTGGTTGATATTTAGAAGTACTGCTATTAAAGTCAGAAATAAGAAAAAGGATTCCTACTCCTTTTCTTCAACTAATTAGAAAACATAATAGAAAAAAAGATTCTACTGAAAATAGTGCCAAAATTATAAATTTCATTGGAATTGATCCAATACCACAAATGAAGAATTTTATGGACACAATTTTCAAACATTATTAAAGGACATGTAAGAAAATCTGAATAAATGGAGTTCTATGTCATGTATATGCAAGACCTAATATCATAGAGATGTCACTTATTTTCAAAGAACATGAGAATCTAATTCTAAAATTAATACAAAAGACAGAAGTAAAAGTTATGTTTGAAGAAAGGCTGGGGTATCAAATACCAAGATTTATTATACAGCTATAAAAATTACAGTAGTGATGTATTAATGTAAGAATAGATTTATATAATGGAGAAGAGAATTCTCAAATATATTTGATGAATATATAAGGACTTGATATAAATGATAAATATGTTATCTATAAATATAAATTTGTAATATAATAAATAATTATAATATACAAAATATCTAACTATATTTAAATATAAATGATATATAAATATATAGATATTTATTTATTTATTTTTATTTTATTTATTTATTTTTATTATGTTCAGTTAGCCACTGTATAGTACATCAAATATATAGATATTTAAGTGACATGTAAATGACAGAAACAGTGTTACAAAATACTGAGAAAAGGAGTCTTTTTTAAAAAAAAATGACATTGGGCAGGCTCTCCTCTACTTCCTAGATCGGATGCTACCTGATTCATGCACCATTTATTTATTTATTTATTTTTAAATTTTATTACATTATGTTAGTCATCATACATTACATCATTAATTTTTGATGTAGTGTTCCGTGATTCATTGTTTGCGTACAACACCTAGTGCTCCATGCAGTACATGCCCTCCTTAATACCCATCACTGGGCTAACCCATCCCCCCAACCCCCTCTCCTCTAAAACCCTCAGTTTCTCAGAGTCCATAGTCTCTCATGGTTCGTGTCCCCCTCCACTTACCCCCCTTTATTTTTCCCTTCCTACTATCTTTTTTTTTTTTTAACATATAATGTATTATTTGTTTCAGAGGTACAGGTCTGTGATTCGTCAGTCTTACACAATTCACAGCATTCACCATAGCACATACCCTCCCCAGTGTCCATCACCCAGCCACCCCATCCCTCCCACCCCCACCTCTCCAGCAACCCTCAGTTTGTTTCCTAAGATTAAGAATTCCTCATACAGTGAGATCATATGATACTTGTCTTTCTCTGATTGACTTACTTCGCTTAGCATAATACCCTCCAGTTCCATCCACGTCATTGCAAATGGCAAGATTTCGTTTTGTTTTGTTTATGGCTGCATAATATTCCATATACCACACCTTCTTTATCCATTCATCTGTTGATGGACATCTTGGCTCTTTCCATAGTTTGGCTATTGTGGACATTGCTGCTATAAACATCAGGGTGCAAGTACCCCTTCGGATCCCTACATTTGTATCTTTGGGGTAAATACCCAGTAGTGCAATTGCTGGGTCATATGGTAGTTTTATTTTCAACTTTTTGAGGAACCTCCGTACTGTTTTCCAGAGTGGCTGCACCAGCTTGCATTCCCACCAACAGTGTAGGAGGGTTCCCCTTTCTCTGCATCCTTGCCAACATCTGTCGTTTCCTGACTTGTTAATTTTAGCCATTCTGACTGCTGTGAGGTGGTATCTCACTGAAGTTTTGATTTGGATTTCCCTGATGCCGAGTGATGTTGAGCACATTTTCATGTGTCTGTTGGCCATTTGGATGTCTTCTTTGGAAAAATGTCTGTTCATGTCTTCTGCCCATTTCTTGATTGGATTCTTTGTTCTTTGGGTGTTGAGTTTGGTAAGTTCTTTATAGATTTTAGATACTAGCCCTTTATCTGATATGTCATTTGCAAATATCTTCTCCCATTCTGTCAATTGTCTTTTGGTTTTGTTGACTGTTTCCTTTGCTATGCAAAAGCTTTTTATCTTGATGAAGTCCCAATATTTTATTTTTGCCCTTGCTTCCCTTGCCTTTGGCGATGTTTCTAGGAAGAAGTTGCTGTGGCTGAGGTCAAAGAAGTTGCTGCCTGTGTTCTCCTCTAGGATTTTGATGGACTCCTGTCTCACATTTAGGTCTTTCAACCATTTTGAGTCTATTTTTGTGTGTGGTGTAAGGAAATGGTCCAGTTTCATTCTTCTGCATGTGGCTGTCCAATTTTCCTAACACCATTTGTTGAAGAGACTGTCTTTTTCCATTGGACGTTCTTTCCTTCTTTGTCGAAGTTTAGTTGACCATAGAGTTGAAGGTCCATTTCTGGGCTCTCTATTCTGTTCCATTGATCTATGTGTCTGTTTTTGTGCCAGTACCATACTGTCTTGATGATGACAGCTTTGTAATAGAGCTTGAAGTCCGGAATTGTGATGCTGCTAGCTTTGCTTTTCTTTTTCGATATTCCTCTGGCTATTCAGGTCTTTTCTGGTTCCATAAAAATTTTAGGATTATTTGTTCCATTTCTTTGAAAAAAGTTGATGGTATTTTGATAAGGATTGCATTAAATGTGTCGATTGCTCTAGGTAGCATTGACATCTTCACAATATTTGTTCTTCCAATCCATGAGCGTGGAAGGTTTTTCCCTTTCTTTGTGTCTTCCTCAATTTCTTTCATGAGTATTCTATAGTTTTCTGAGTACAGACTCTTTGCCTCTTTGGTTAGATTTATTCCTAGGTATCTTATGGTTTTGGGTGCAATTGTAAATGGGATTGACTCCTTAATTTCTCTTTCTTCTGTCTTGTTGTTGGTGTATAGAAATGCAACTGATTTTTGTGCATTGGTTTTAGATCCTGCCACTTTACTGAATTCCTGTGTGAGTTCTAGCAGTTTTGGGGTGGAGTCTTTTGGGGTTTCCACATAAAGTATCATATCATCTGCAAAGAGTGAGAGTTTGACTTCTTTGCTGATTCAGATGCATTTTAATTCTTTTTGTTGTCCAATTGCTGTGGCTAGGACTTCTAGTACTATGTTGAATAGCAGTGGTGATAGTGGACATCCCTGCCATGTTCCTGACTTTAGGGGAAAATCTCTCAGTTTTTCCTCATTGAGAATGATATTTGCTGTGGGTTTTTCATAGACAGCTTTTATGATATTGAGGTATGTACCCTCTATCCCTACACTGTGAAGAGTTTTAATCAAGAAAGAATGCTGTACTTTGTCAAATGCTTTTTCTGCATCTGTTGAGAGGATCATATGGTTCTTGTTATTTCTTTTATTAATGTATTGTATCACATTGATTGATCTGCAGATGTTGAACCAACCTTGCAGCCCAGGGATAAATCCCGCTTGGTCGTGGTGAATAATCCTTTTAATGTACTGTTGGATCCTATTGGCTAATATTTTGGTAAGAATTTTTGCATCCATGTTCATCAGGGATATTGGTCTGTAATTCTCCTTTTTGATGGGGTCTTTGTCTGGTTTTGGGATCAAGGTAATGATGGCCTCATAAAATAAGTTTGGAAGTTTTCCTTCCATTTCTATTTTTTGGAACAGTTTCAGAAGAATAGGTATTAATTCTTCTTGAAATGTTTGGTAGAATTCCCCTGGGAAGCCATCTGGCCCTGAGCTCTTGTTTGTTGGGAGATTTTTGATTACTGCTTCAATTTCCTTAGTGGTTATGGGTCTGTTCAGGTTTTTTATTTCTTCCTGGTTCAGTTTTGGTAGTTTATACATCTCTAGATTATCTAATTTGCTGGCATATAGTTGCTTATCATATGTTCTTATAATTGTATTTCTTTGGTGTTGGTTGTGATCTCTCCTCTTTCATTCATGATTTTGTTTATTTGGGTCCTTTCTCTTTTCTTTTTGATAAGTCTGGCCAGAGGTTTATCAATCTTGTTAATTCTTTCAGAGAACCAGCTCTTAGTTTCGTTGATCTGTTCTACTGTTCTTTTGGTTTCTATTTCATTGATTTCTGCTCTGATCTTTAGTATTTCTCTTCTCCTGCTGGGTTTAGGCTTTATTTGCTGTTCTTTCTCCAACTCCTTTAGGTGTAGGGTTAGGTTGTGTATTTGAGACCTTTCTTGTTTCTTGAGAAATGCTTGTATTGCTATATACCTCCCTCTTAGGACCACCTTTGCTGCATCCCATAGATTTTGAACAATTATGTTTTCATTTTCATTTGTTTCCATGACTTTTTTAAATTCTTCTTTAATTTCCTGGTTGACCCATTCATCCTTTAGTAGGAGGCTCTTTAGCCTCCATGTATTTGAGTTCCTTCCAACTTTCCTCTTGTGATTGAGTTCTAGTTTCAAAGCATTGTGGTCCAAAAATATGCAGGGAATGATCCCAATCTTTTGGAACTGGTTGAGACCTGGTTTGTGACCCAGGATGTGATCCACTCTGGAGAATGTTCCATGGGCACTAAAGAAGAATGTGTATTCTGTTGCTTTGGGATGGAATGTTCTGACTATATCTGTGAAGTCCATCTGGTCCAGTGTGTCATTTAAAGCCTTTATTTCCTTGTTAATCTTTTGCTTAGATGATCTGTCCATTACAGTGAGGGGGGTGTTAAAGTCCCCTACTATTATTGTATTGTTGTCAATGTGTTTCATTGATTTTGTTATTAATTGGCTTATATAATTGGCTGCTCCCATGTTAGGGGCATAGATATTTACAATTGTTAGATCTTCTTGTTGGATAGACCCTTTAAGTATGATATAGTGTCCTTCCTCATCTCTTATTATAGTCTTTGGTTTAAAATCTAATTTGTCTGATATAAGGATTGCCACCCCAGCTTTCTTTTGATATCCATTAGCATGGTAAATGGTTTTCCACCCCCTTACTTTCAATCTGGAGGTGTCTTTGGATCTAAAATGAGTCTCTTGCAGACAGCATATTGATGGGTCTTGTTTTTTTATCCAGTCTGATACCCTGTGTTTTTTGATTGGGCATTTAGCCCATTTACATTCAGGGTAACTATTGAAAGATATTAATTTAGTGCCATTTTATTGCCTGTAAGGTGACTGTTATTGTATATTGTCTCTATTCCTTTCTGGTCTATGTTACTTTTAGGCTCTTTCTTTGTTTAGAGGACCCCTTTCAATATTTCTTGTAGGGCTGGTTTCGTGTTTGTAAGTTCTTTTAGTTTTTGTTTTTCCTGGAAGCTTTTTATCTCTCCTTCTATTTTCATTGACAGCCTGGCTGGATATAGTATTCTTGGCTGCATAATTTTCTCATTTAGTGCTCTGAATATATCCTGCCAGTCCTTTCTGGCCTGCCAGGTCTCTGTGGATAGGTCTGTTGCCAATTTAATGTTTCTACCATTGTAGTTTACTGATCTCTTGTCCCGAGCTGCTTTCAGGATTTTCTGTTTGTCTCTGAGACTTGTAAGTTTTACTATTAGATGTCAGTGTGTTGACCTATTTTTATTAGTTTTGAGGGGGGTTCTCTGTGCCTCCTGGATTTTGATGCCTGTTTCCTTCCCCAAATTAGGGAAGTTCTCTGCTATAACTTGCTACAATATACCTTCTGCCCCTCTCTCTCTCTCTTTCTTCTTCTTCTGGGATCGCAATTATTCTAATGTTGTTTCGTCTTATGGTATCACTTATCTCTCGAATTCTGCCCTCGTGATCCAGTAGTTGTTTATCTCTCTTTTTCTCATCTTCTTTATTCTCCATCATTTGGTCTTTTATATCAGTAATTCTTTCCTCTGCCTCATTTATCCTAGAAGTTAGAGCCTCCATTTTCGATTGCACTTCATTAATAGCCTTTTTTATTTTGAGTTGGTTAGATTTTAGTTCTTTTATTTCTCCAGAAAGGGATTCTCTAGTATCTTCCATGCTTTTTTCAAGCCCAGCTAGTATCTTTTTGATCATCATTCGGAACTCTAGTTCCAACATCTTACTAATGTCCGTATTGATTAGGTCCCTGGCAGTCAGTACTGCCTCTTGTTCTTTTTTTTGAGGTGAGGTTTTCCATCTTGTCAGTTTGTCCAGAGGAGAATGGATGAATGAGAGAACAAAATGCTAACAGGGTAACAATGACCCCAGAAAAATATACACTAAACAAATCAGGAGAGACCTTCCAGAACGTGGTCACTTTTCTGTTCAGAGAGTTGCTGCTATTCTTTTCTTCAATTTCCTGTTGAGTTTGTAGGTGTTCAGATGGTTTGTTACCTATCTAGCTGAATTCCTGGGACCAGACGAAATTTAGGTCTCCTACTCTTCTGCCATCTTGCTCCTCCCTCTCATGCACCATTTAATAAAGCCAATTAGATATTTAAAAAAAAAATGGTGTTAGTTCAGTGGATTTTCTTGGAAAAGGTAAAATTAGGTCCCAATTTCACCCCAAACACAAAAATGAACTCCTGTGATATTAAAGATTTAAATATTAGAAGACAATATGGGAAAATATATGTTGCCACAAGGTAGGTAAGGTATTCTTAAATATGATGCAAAAATAGAAGCCATATAAGAGAAGACCAAGAAATGTGTTGAAATTAAAATTCTAAAAATAGAATAAAGTTTAAAGAAACACTGCAGAGTTGGGAGCAGATATAGTTGCAATATATACCCAGTAGATGATTATTACCCAGAATATGTAATGAACTATAAATCATTTTTTAAAATAAATAATTATGTTTACTCTTAATATATTTTTTCCATCTTGGTAAATTGTTAATGTCATCTTTAAATTTTTACATTGTTATTTATTTATTTATTTATTTATTTATTTTTAAAAGATTTTATTTATTTATTCATGAGAGACAGAGAGAGAGACAGAGGCAGAGCGAGAAGCAGGCTCCCCACAGAGCAGGGAGCCCGATGCGGGACTCAATCCCAGGACCCTGGGATCATGACCTGAGCCGAAGGCAGACGCTTAACCGACTGAGCCACCCAGGCGTCCCTTGTTATTTATTTTTATTTTTTTATTTCTAAACTTTTTTTTACTTGAGTATAGTTGACACACAATGTTACATTAGTTTCAGGTGTGCAACATAGTGATTCAAGCTCTTTATACTACTCTTCAGGATTCTTAATTTTTTCTCACCCAGGGCTCTCTAAGCATCTGAACTACAAGAAATAATTCTTAGGCTCTTAAATCCAATTCTTTAAAGATCAGTTAATGTTAGTATCCAGTTTTTCAAAACACTGCCATTGGAGCAGTTTATCCAACCGCTTAGAATTTGAAAACTAGGTATCTTTTTATCATGTGCAAATGCAAGAAAATGCTTATTTTCATTAAGGTAGATTTAGATCCTTTTTGTCAGAAGATTTATAGGGTGCATAAATATATCTTACATGTGCTGTGATTAACTTAATTGTCTGTATCTTGGCACTGTTATCCTTGTGCAACTGGATTTGATTACATTGCATTATGACTGGTAATTAAACAGAACAAAATATTATTATATCATTTGTTGGTTTTAGAAGGCCTTGAAACCTTTTTCTAAGAGCTCTTATATGTATTAAAAGCTCTCACCACTATGATCAATGCTCCTAGAATTGTTTCTGGTCACTGAGTTGTCAGGTATACATTTGCCAATTACTTGGGATTTGAGCTCAAAGGCACTGATGTGCGTTGATTTAGGTGAAGGCTTCCAATTCAACCAGGAAGAGGACCCTGGGATCATGACCTGATCCGAAGGCAGGCGCTTAGCGACTGAGCCACCCAGGCGCCCCCTTCCAATGAATCTTGACACTGTCAAGATAGTGCATCTTGTAAATCTTTCTATGATGCCATGAGCAGTGACATGAGGGGTGGAAATATGTTGATTGAAAGACATGCTGGAACTATAGTTGTGACCACGATCCAGAATTTGTACAATTATGAAAAAGATAATGCCTTTCAACAAGGCCATATCCTAGTTGTATGCTTTTTCTTCTCCCACCAACACTTGTTTCTGTCTCCATCTTGAAAGTCATAATTTCAAGCTATTCTACTTTTTATCAAACCCTGCTTTCTTCAGAGAATGTAGAACTAATATGTAGAGATGCCCTATTGTATCCCAAGAACTATGTTATGTCTGATGTGTCATTTAACTCTCACAACCACTTTGTAAATAGGCTCTATTATCATAGTTTTACAGATAAGCAAACTGGGACTTAGATAAAATATATTGCTTAAGAAAAGCTGGGTAGAGAAAGTGGTTCCAAAGCTATTAACCATTTCTTTTCTACTGTGTTGCCTCACAAGAGGTTGTTTGTTTGTTTGTCTGTTGAAATTAAATGGCCCTCCTACCTTTTTTATTCCACAACCACTGAGGTTATTTGTAATGTAGAGACATGGATGTTGCATCCAGCAAGGAGGTCTATGGAACCCCCTCAAGGAACTATGAGGATGAAAGTTTAACATCTCTCTTGATCTAGAATTTGAGAAGGGTAGGCATTATTCTTGGATAGTGGATATTTAAAAAGAACTTCCCCAGGTTGAAGGAAGAAGAGTAAAATAAAAGGGTACCTTTTAGGATTCACAGAATTATGAGAATTCAACTACATATTATAGTCTGTTTTTAAAGTGTTTATGTCTCTCGTTTTATTCACTAGCATACCGAATATGCCAATCTTGCCTATGCTTTGTTACAGAATATTATAAGAAGAGTATTACTGTTATTCTTAAGTCAGAATATTTAAAGGAACCCCAAAGTATCTCCTCAGGCTCACCCTATTTAATTCATTTTTCCTTTAAGGAGACTTTGCCATGAATTTACTCATAGAATTAACATTCCTAGTGATTGTGCCCCTTAGCTTTCAGAAGAAGACAGATATTTTTTCTTTTGAAATGATTTTGATTTTGAAAATGATTTTAGATTTACAGAAGAGTTGCAAGGGTAGTATAGAGAGTTCTTGTATACCTTTCTTTTTAGCATCCCCTAACATTAACATTTTATATAACCATGCACATTTATCAAAACCAAGAAATTAAGATTGGTACATTACTATCAATTGAATTCCAGACTTTGTTCAGATTTCACCAGTTTCCCACTAATTTCCTTTTTCTTTTCCAGGATCCACTTAATCATCATGTCTCCTTAGTAAGAGGAGACAGTTTTTAATGTTCAGTAGTAATGACAGCAAAGATGCAAAAGACTCAGAAAAAGTTGTAGTAGGTGGAAGAGAAAGTTTATTAATCAACTCCTCAAAATCCATAGACAAAGGAACCTCTGTGTCCTTCTATGAGGAAACAATATTGGAAGGTCACCATGAGTCTCTTTTCCCATTGCCCCATTATTTTACTTCTCTAAAGGATAAGATTGAGGTGAACATCATTGTTGTAGAAGACAATAGTCTCTTTTCCCTCTCTTCATCTCTTCAAGTAGTACCTACTCTTCTGTTTGCTAACTGTTCCATTCACTAAACTCTCTGGTGCAGGGCCTTTAGCCTCTGCAAGGGGAAGCCCACAGTTGTCTAGCTGCTTTCCTGACAAGTAGATGGGTATGTCAGTTCACATTACCTGGGACAGAGTAGAAAAATCCATTTTGACCATTTTTTAGAGTGAAAAAGCTAATATTTTGAGATACACAATTATACCTATTTCCTGTGGGGTTTTTTTATGCTATTTAAAATGAAAAGAGGACAAAAGGTGTGATTGGCTCCTTGCAGAACTTACAGCACAGGTCATTTGGTGTATGGTATTTTTTGGCATGGTGATATAAAAAATAGTCTGAATTCCTAAATATCATTTTTAAAAGCATAATTAAAAACACTTTCTGTAAAATAAAGCACTGTTATACCATCAAAATTCCTCACGCAACAATTTATTAATCATGTGTATATATGTGTGTATGTGTACATATATACATACATATTCTGACTAATACACCTCTTATATGTCTTTATGTGTGTATATACATATATATTAGTTCATACATATGTATGTATATACATGGATATATACACATAAATTTATACATATATGTATACACACATGGGTATGTATATGGGTGTATATATATGTGTGTACACATATATATGTGTATATGTATATATATGTGTACACATATATATGTGTGTATATGTATATATATATACATATATATATACATATATATAGCCTATGTGTCATATATTAGGGTAAGCCATGCTGTGCCGACAACTTCAAAGTTGCAGTGGCTTAACCCAGTAAAAACTTATTTCCTGTTCACATTATATATGAATTGCTGGTTGACATGGGACTCAAGTCCCCAGTCATTGAGGAACCCAGGTCAACAAGGGCTCTACCACGTGGTGGTTGCACCATCTAGAACACAAGCCCTTTCCATCACTCAGCATGCAAACAGAGAGCTTGAGTAATTAAATGAGATTTCTACAACCTCAGTTACACACAATTTTCACCCCCAATTTATTGGTCAGAACTAATCACAATGCTTTACTCAACTTTAAGGAAGCCAATAATCACATCTTCTAGGTGTACAGAAGGCAGGGGAGAATAAAGTATTGGAGAAAAATTATATATAATATCTACCACATGAAAAAAATTACTTATGTGAAAAAAATAAATGCTCCTCTGGACATAGGTCAGGATAAGTAACACTAGCAGCTATAACAAGCAACTCCAAATTCCAATGACTTTATATAATGAAAATTTATTTTTTGCTTTTTTGACAACATAATGTAATTGGCAGGAAGTCCCTACTCCAGGCAGTCAGATAGGGACTTTAAGATCTAATGTTTGGTGATGTAGAGTAAACACTGAAAAATGACAACAATAAAGAGGGAGTTCTATTTTACTTCTGGGTTGAATGTAAGATGGATGACATGGTCAGTTCAATTACCTTGTACCACAAAGTGTGATCCCCTTTTTTTTTTTTTAAAGATTTTATTTATTTGTCAGAGAGAGAGACAGAGCACAAGCAGGAGAGCGGCAGGCAGAGGGAGAAGCAGGCTCCCCGCTGAGCGGGGAGCCCCATGTGGGACTCGATCCCAGGACCCTGGGATCATGATCTGAGCCAAAGGCAGCTGCTTAACCAACTTAGCCACCCAGGCATCCCACACAATGTCTGATCCCTTAACAAGTTAAGTGAACAGCACCCTGAAGGGGATTGCTCAACCACTAATTCCCTTAGTGCTCTGAAGTTCTACAAACTACTTTGTTTGAGGGTAGAAAATAGCATCCTGATACGTGAGCAGTGTTCTGAAAGAATAACTTAGTCATTGTGGCTTATTTAAATTGGGCAAGACCTGCCATTAAAAAAAAGGGTAATTTAGAGGAGTTTAAGAAAAATTTATTTTCTCAGCTTTCCTTCTTCTTTGTTCTCTTTCTTGCCTTATATTACTTTTAAACTGTTCAACCACTCCAGCATATAAAATTTGCTACTGACTGAAGTCATGTATATTTGTTATTTCCTGTGTCCTTGATTTATACGGTCCAGTTCTTCAGCATGAATAGCTTACGGTTTGGGGCTACTTGTCTTCCCTTTGCTTAAGTAAACAAACAAAGTTATTCTAGTTCAGAACTTTTAAGATTTGTAAATAATTTGCCATTTCAAAATGAACTAAGAGCCCAAAAACTTTAACCAGGATTCATTTTAAATTATGTGGGGTTATTTAAATATGTCCTAGAACTCTGAAAAATATGTCCAAATTTCTTTCAGAGCTACATTATCCTCATGGTTAAAAACTGGTTAGAGAGAGCCCTGTACTTATGTGAGGCATTCTTGGTTCTTGACTACTAGATGACACTTTGTTATAACTGTCTGTGAGTTGTTAACTAAATAGCACCAACAATCTCTACTGTGGCCTTATGGCTTCTGGATTTTCACTGTGTAACCAGAGCCATGCCGCTGAATAGTTGACCAGTAATCTGGATCCATATTTTTTATTGCCTCTCCAGTTGATTGAGTTTAATTGCTGTGCCAATGTTCAATGTGTAAAATCACCTGATGGTAGGCCCTTGGCTGGCTCTCTTTTGGTGCTGTATATTCACCTCCCTGTGGTTAATTGCAAGGTGGAAATTATGGTGGCTGAACAGGAACAGACCCAGGAGACTCCATTTTATAGCCTATATAAACAAATAGCCTGTGTCTAGGCAGAAGAAAAATTGCCTAGAAACAATAGTTCTTCAACTGAAGTAAAAAGGGCATCATCATTAATATAATACCAAGCAAAGGCAATGGCAAAATAGGTTAAATATTCATCTATAAATTCTGAGCATTAAATGAAATGCCTTGCTAGTTCAATAATGGTATCATGCCGCCTGATACTCAAATCATTAGGTGAACTTAATAATATATATAACTTAATAATATATATAACTTAATATAACTGAATGGTAAAGATAGTATATTCTTTTTTTCTGGTATATTCTGTATATCATCTTGTCCTCAAAAGTTACATTTAACACTAACCATTTAATACATTTCTCATTCTGTGATACTTATGTCATCAGAGTCTTGAGAGCAGATAGTTTTTCATCTCTTCTGACTGATATAGAACCTCTACATAGGACCCCCCATCTTTACTCATTCATGGTTTAACAATACTCTGCTGGGCTTATGGTCTTATATTTTGATTTATCCTTTTTGACTTGTGGACTCTTTTATGTACTATTTTCAGCTGAATAATATTTAATGATAGATTCTCAGTCAGCTTTCTTATTCCTTTTTTGTGTTCCCAGTTGCAGTCTTCTGTAAAGAGGTTAGAATGAATCATGAATATGTTGGTGATTTTATTTGCCACCTGGGAGCCCTAACTTTAAAGTGAGATATTTGAGTTTTGAGCACTTAAGATTGTTGCACACATTAAAACATATTTTTGATGGCATAAATGCTTGATTTAATTCTCTGTCACATTGTCTCAGAGAGTTATTGCATATTTCCTTTACCCTATGTGTTCAAATAAGTTAGTCATGAAGTAGAATATAAATCATTTCAGTACTTCTCTAGGGCATCTTTCTTCAGGGAAGCCTGTGAAATCCTCAACTGTGTTAATATCTGGAGAAAAGACAAAGCACAGTTAATTGATAAATGCATAGTTATGAGGCAAGACTAGATGCTAGCATCACATAAAGCCTATGTATGATGCCTGCTTGTTCAGGCATATAGGACACTGTAAGCATAGTTGACTGAGCACAGAGGTTGTGTAAAATCAGATTAATATGTTCTAAACTATCCATTAGCGAGAGCTCTCAGGGGACAGACTATCATTTTAACTGCTAAAGGTAGAGGGAGAAAAAGGTCAGGTGATAATTCCAGCTCTCTTGACAGAAACTTACTATGATTTCTATAAACTTTCTTTGCTTGTATTTATAACATGCTCCTCTTTATCATCTGTCTTATGGTTTGCATTACTCCAAATAACTCAACTATAAATTATTCTTCATTTTAAATTTGACTATAGAAATCCTCTGAGCATGATGTCATCTCTTGAGTGTTAAGATGGTGATGTATGTTCTTAAGATTGTATTAGATAATGCCTTCTTCAGATTATGTAGAGCAGAAAATTCCAATAACAAAAAATAGATTCTCAGATGGGACTTAATCAGTTGTGTCTCTTCACTTGAGTGAGGGGGATAAGATCACTCCATTAGAACAGATGCCAACATCCTGCTTAGTCAAGCTCAGAATGACATGGGTAGCAACGTAGGACTATCCACTGATGAGGTGTGTCTGAATTTCATCATATTGTTTTTTTATCACAAAAATGATGAATATTATTTGAGTGTTAAGTTAAATATCAGCAGTCAAATTTTAAATAACCCAGCATGAGCACAAATAGTCATCATGATTACACAAAGTTCTTGGGCTATTGTTAATATTCTCCACATTTTCTTGACCTTCTGGATGCATAATATCATTCAAACAAACAAACAAAAAAAGAATCCTAAACCAGTATGTTAGGTTGTCAGGTTCAGAAAGAAGAGAATAATGATAATGGGTTTTGCCTGAGCTTGGGTAATTCCTAGCCCTCTTGGGAACTTGCATTGTGCATGAATCAATTATTTTCATCCATTCCATTATACATTTCATACTTTCTACACTTTAGGCTCTGGGGATATGGAAGTGAGTAAGTTCTGTACTCTGATTTAGTCTGAAATGCCTGTGTGCATTCATTCAAAAAAATTTATTGTGCCCTAACTGTAGATACTAGGAAACAGGTACGTGGGATACATTAGTTAAATAAAGATTTTAGCCTTTATGGAGTGTACATTTTAGTAGGGAAAGGCAGATTATGAACAATAAACATAATGAAAAGTAAATTTTATAGAGTGCTAGAAGGTAATTGTATTTAAAAAAGGAAAGAAACATGGTAAAGAGAATCAATAGTATGCTAATGAAGAAGCAGGGAGGAAAGACTTGTAGAGGTTGCAATTTTAAATGAAGTTGTTGAGATAAGCCACAATGAGAAGGAGACATTTGATCAAAGAATTGAAGGAGGTGTAAGAGTCAGCTCTGTGCATAACTGGGAGAACGTTCATGGAGAGGGAACGGCCAGATCCATTGCCTTAGGGCAGGAGAATGTCTGTGTGTTTGAGCAACAATGAGAAGGGTTAGTGTGGATGGAGTGACTCCATCCCCCATGTGAATATGTGAGTGTCTTCTAATGCCCAACCCAGTTTCTGTGGGTGGATGAGTTGGATACAGTTAGCCTACAACATGTTGAAAAAGGAACCAATAAATACTGAGCACCTAGTATTTGTACCTTATGTTTTCTTACCTCGTCTTCACATTAATCCATTGAGAGTGTTATTATAATCCCCATTTCACAAATTGGGGTAAAATGCATAGATAGGTTCTAGTACCAAGGCAACAAAGTGATCAAGTAATGGGGCTGAGATTTGATCCCTCAAATCCTGAATTCTTTTGACTACACCATCCAACCTCACTAGTAGTCATTACTTTGAGGTTCAATTTCTAAACAAAGCAGCCACAAATACCTAAGGTTGACTAAAACTCAACTCCAAGCCTAGTAAGTAGCGTCCTACTGGTTAATAGGGCCAGAAGTGACTGTGACTCCCACTTGTTTTCTGTCACTCACCTATTTCCCAGCACTCCTTTCCCTGTTTACAGGAAGAGAAGTTGTTGAAGGTGACCTAGGTAGACATCACAGACATCAAGAGATGCAGACAACTATTTCAAACAACCCACCAAAGAGAGCCGTATGACCAGTCTGTGTTCCAATTAGTGTCCCCTTTAGGTCACATTCCTGAGCAGTCATCTGATAACATCTGCTTCTTCCGCCCAGCATGTAACTGTTGGAGTGTTCTGGAGCAGACAGCTGGCACCCCCAATAACAAACCCTTGTCAGCAGCCAGTCCCCTCCATTCCAAAGATTGGAATCTACCTAAAATATAATGTATTTTAACTACAAATGGAGTTCTTAGCATGAAATGTGAATGTTTATGCTGCAAAATTTCATTTCTGACCAAGCCTGAGATTTGTAATCCTTCCTTCCCTAAGGACATAAGTTGTCTGTTCTCTGATAGACGTTTTTATTACTTGCACTTGACCTTCTCTCTTATTACACTGAAAAATACTAAAAATTTTAAGATTACAGTTTACCACACACACACCTACACACATTTACTCAGTCATGCTCTATCTTACTTCAGATAAAATACACAAAATGTCAGTGTAAAACGTAACGCAACAAGGTGAAAGTTGAATCCACTGACTGCTATGTTGAGGTTTGGAAAGGAAAGCAGTAGCAAATAGATCAATGGGAAAGAATAGAGAGAATTAAAACCAGTTTTTCAGAGGGCATGTTATAGGTAGGATCCTGGGCCCACACCCTTAATTTCCCCCATGAATTTGTGCTACTGTGGGAAGAAAGTGGAAAAGCCTATAACCTGGAGGCCTCCTTGAGGTCAGTTTTAGCACAGTGTTACAAACAAAAGAAACACAAATCCAAGTCTGACTGGGCTTTCAAAAAAAATGAAATCTTGACTGGCATATTTGCCTGTATGGGAGACCAGAAACACTGAGTACCCCTCCCCCCTGCAGTGCGACGAGCTTGCAGCTGAAGTATTGCAAACATACCTTCTAAATGTATTCCTAAGATGACAGTAAGAAAAATCCCCAATGGCAAAAGAAAAGGAAGAAAGAGGAAAAAAAGGAGAAAAAAAAAGAAAGGGGAAGAGGAAGAATGAGCTGAAACTCGAATAATGAACCCTGAATGGTAAGCAAATGGGTTACCTGGGATTACCTGGCAGCTGAAGGTGGGATGCAGAGACCCAGCCGCAGAAATAGAACTTGAGACTTTCATATTAAGTCCAGGCCCTCAAAGTGGGCTGAAGTGGTCACAGGTCATTACCAACCCTGCCCCCAGGTAGAAGATAAAAATCATCTTGGGAGTAAAGCATTCCCATTTTGGCACCTGAAGACTACCGCACAGCAAGCCCCCCCCCCCCCCCCCCCGAAACTGGTTGACATCTGGAAAGGACTATTTAAAAACCTCTGGCTTCTAATGAGTCATGATTAGGATTAATAGGAGGATCCATCCTGCAGGGGAAGAACTGAAACCCATCTGTTGTTGTTCCAGAGACATACCTGAGCTCTTTGGACCTTGCACATAATAGTGATCAAGATTTGATGTCCAACACTTAAGGGCGCCTGGGTGGCTCAGTCATTAAGCGTCTGCCTTCGGCTCAGGTCATGATCCCAGGGTCCTGGGATCGAGTCCCACATCGGGCTCCCTGCTCGGCAGGAAGCCTGCTTCTCCCTCTCCCACTCCCCCTGCTTGTGTTCCTGCTCTCGCTATCTCTCTCTCTGTCAAATAAATAAATAAAAAATCTTTAAAAAAAAAAGATTTGATGTCCAAAAGGATGAGGAAACCTAAGTCAGCAGAATCTTTGCTAAAATTCTGTCACAACAGAATTACATTATTAACCACAACAACAGTAATACAGCAATAATAGCAAATATTTAAGAAATGCTTATTTTGTTCCAGGCACTGTCCTAAGGAAAAATGTACTGGATTATTTTAACAAACTCTGAAAAACCACATATTGTCTTTATTTTATAGATAAGGAAACTGCAGTGCAGGGAGGTTACATTCTTGTCCCAGTTCACATGGTTGGTAAGCACCAGAGCCTGGCAATATGGATCTGTGCTAACCCTAGCATATAGGTGGAACTAAGTAAATAGTATTTATTTCAATTTCTTTTTTGTTTGCTGATCTATTGAACAGTCTTGGCTGAGCTGGAAAGAAACAGAGATCACCTTATTTTCTTCTCAAAATCTTCTAGCTCCTAGGCCCTTCTAGAGCCTGGGCCTACCCCAGTCTGCTGCCTCTTACCTATTGGTGGGCACTAGCCTTTGTTCTTGGCATTGCTGTATGTCCTAGTGTACTGCAATGTCGCAGATCATTCTCATTCAGGGACTTTGGAGGAGGAACTATTCTTTTTCATTAAGAGTCCATAGGATTTTCACAGGATAAGTGATAATGTGTGAAGCACCACAAATATAAAAACTGCCACCTTTCATAGTTCTAAGTAGTATGGTAACGTGAGAGACAAAAATGACATTTGTTATGAATTGTAATCACCTCTTTAATCCAAGCTTCTTTAAGAGATAAATTTTTGGAATTGTTATTTGGGAATATTCTAGGATAAAAACAGATATTCTAATTTTTTTTTAATTTAAGAAAGAAAGAATTAAAAACTTGAGTCATAGGTAAATCATTGCCTAGCATATACAAAGACTTAATACAAAGATTTATGAACTAGCTCGATAAATAAATCACATTAAGCTTGTGGCTGCTAAATTAATAGCAAATAAGAATAGATTAAATTTACTTGGAAATAAGCCTTTTGGAAAAAGTTATGAAACAAGAAGCTTACCTGTCCTTTCTTATATTGAACATTTTTGAGAATGGATTCAATTATTTAGTAAATCAGAGTGAGATTTTGTAGAAGGTACAACCTGAAGTTAATGTAAATATTACATTTATCATTAAAACAAACAAAAAAACTTTGAGGCAGATGAGGTAAAAAACCACCAAGATAATTAATTTCTTTTGAGTGTGATATAGGCTTAAAATGCAAAATAATAATAATGATTTTTTTAAAATAAAATTATTAACCTTTTGTATTGTGCATTGCACAAAGCCCTAATATAAGAGCACTGACTTTTTTGAGCTAAATTAAGAATCAGCTTCCTAAGCAAACTCCCCCAAAGTGCAGGTGTAAACTAATGAACAGTGGAGAGTTTATGAGCCTTCATCCAAGATAATTTGTTCTATTAAAATAACTGGGAGGCCTGGAACTCTGAAGAATGTTTGTCATTTTTTAAATGAAATCACTCCTATTTTTGAACAATTTCAACATTCCATGCTACTATTTTTGTCTCCAAGTCTGACTCATCAGTTAGAACCTAAATATTATTTTTAGGTTATAATTCTGTTTTAGATTAAAAAATTATATTGGATACAAACTTGGACTAGATATATTATCCCATGCCAGCTATTTCTTCCAGTTATACTTATTATAATTAAAACCCTTACTATTCTTTTTCTAATGCATTTTCCCATTAAAAAATCATTATTCTAGGTGATGAAATACCTACTTATACTTGGATGTTATCATCTTCTTCGGTCTATTATTATCAAATGTTAAAATATTACTTCCATTTCAAGAACTTCAGTAAGAAGACAACAAAACTGGGGGCTTTTTTTTCATGAAACCAAACAGATGCCTATGCTTAAAAATGAAATTAAAAATAATGGAAAGTTTAAATTGGAATCCAAATAAATAACTCTAAATATTTGCCTGTGCCTTTATTTCTAGAAAACCCATAGAGAAAGATAGAAGAGCAAAACATAATAAAGAAACCTTTAGTCCATATATTTCACTTTAAGAAGTTACATTAACTAGCTGTCAGTATTCAAAATAACATTGTTTCAGACTCACAAACTTCTATAATCTTCCAGAGGAATTTATTCATTAATACCAGTTTTGTGTGTGGTGATAATGTGATAATATAATCTGGTATGTTCTAGAAACTTTCCTTTTTTTTCCAAACTCATTTTGACATCTACCCATTTAGATATATTGACATTATCATCTCAACTTTTATTTTGCCATAACATCAAATTCTCATATCAATGTATGGCTTATGTTTATAAAAGAATTTGAATTTATTTTTCTTTTTCCTATCATCCATATCCACACCCACTGCACACCTAACATTTGAATAATGACTTGCAAAATCCTGATAAAGACAGGGAATAGGAGAGGTCCTAAATAAGGAAAAGGGTAAGAGACATGTTGGAAAAAGGAAAAACACCAGTTGAACTTAAACTAATATGCAGATTATGATTATAACTGACAAATAAGTTGTCCATAAAGGCAGAACTCTTCTACTCTTACTATCTGTTTACATGAGTGTCAATGCTTCAGAAAGAAAGGATGTGCCAGGAAGAAATATAAGTGGTGGTCATGAGTTTGAGAAAAATTTGGGAAAACGAAAAGATTGGTATGTGGCCTGTTTCCCAAGATGTTTTCATGGACAAAGTCTGGGTTGTAGGAAGAGAAGTTATTGAGCTAGAGACAATGGTAGAGGCAGAGATAGAAATAGAATGAGAGAGATTTACAGAAGGCATTCAAAGAACCCATTGTATTTATTAAACACCAGAAAGGGATTTTTATCCAGAGCATATTTTTAAGACCTTCACAATCATTAATAAATCGACAGGGGAAATACCCAGGGGAAATTGTCAATTTTATAAACAGGCCAGACACAGAAGAAAACCAAATCATCAATAAGAAAAATTCTCAACTCCACATTTCAATCAGGAAAATGTAAAATAAATTAACAATGAGATACCATTTCACACCCATAAGGACGTAAAAAGCTAAAACATCACAAATGTTGGTATAGATACACATGGAGGAAACTCACACATGTGAATATAGGATGTGTATGCCGTCTGACCCAGCGCTTCCACTCCCAGGTATTTATCTTAGAGAAACTCATGCTGATGTGCTCAAGCTAACATGTACACTGGTGATTTTTTTTCTTTTCTTTTTTTTTCCTTTTTTTTGCAGTGCTGCTTATTATAGTAAAATAAAATAACTTTCTCTTGTCGGGAGACTGACAAATTATGTTTTCTTCAAACTATGGAATACTCTACAGCAGTTAAAATTAATGATGTAGAGTTTCATGTTTCAATATGGATAAATCTCAAGAGATATAATTTTGAGTGAAGAAAACCAAGTAGCAAATCATACATATAATATGAAAACATGTATGTAAATATTTTAACTCATAAAACAAGAGGATACAAATTTAATGGATGCATATATATGTAGTAAAAGTATAAAAACATGCATGGGAACAGGACATACTAACTTCTGGATGGGATTACCTTCGGGGGTGAGCATAGGGGAGAAAATGAAAGGGAATGGGTTAGGAGGTGCGATTTTTCTGTGATATTTTCTTTCCTTAACAAAAAGGAAGTTGAGGAACTTCCAGTGATGTGATCTTGGCAGCAAGGTCGATTTTTAATCTCCAAAAAATTCCTCCTGAAAAATAAACAAAAAAATTAGGATAGCAAATGAAAAATCTATTGATAACATCTAAATAAAACTAGAAAGAAAAATATTTCCGTAAACTTCAGATTATGAGCACGAATGATAAATCACCTACAGCAGCAGAATAAGAACACGATCAAAGCTGGATGGTAGGAATAGTGAGAAATAAATGGGCACAACCTGTGTACTCCACAAACCAGGGTTTTAAAATTTGCCAACAAATACCCACCTCTAAGAGAAGAAGACCCTACATATTCTGGATGGAAACATAGGAAGACAAATCTGAGAATGACCCGTGAAACTTGGAAAAGTCCCCGGGGTCTGTGAATTAAGAAAACTTCACACAGGTATGAAAAAAAATTAAAGGTCTGAGCTAATTTTAATTTATAGTTAAATGACCACACGGTTGAGCCACCGGTTAACTTCCATTTACAAGTTCAATGACAGAACAAGGAAGTAAACAGAGAAATCCAGAATGTAAAGCATTCTATAGGACAACTAATCCAGTTTCTACAAGTCGGTGTCTGAGGGGAAAAGGAGGAAGAGAAAGACTTCTCTGAATTAAGAGATATTTGTAAGATGTAATCAACTGAAAGTGGGAATCTTGTTTGGATTCTGATTCAAACAAATCAATGGACACATTTTCCAGACCATTCATAATTTGATTTTGGACTAGGTATGAGATGATAGCAAAGAAATATTGCCAATTTTATTATGTGATAATAATACTTTTTTAAAGGAAAATGTCCACAATTTTTAGAGATTTATATTGAATCATATAGGGGTAAAATTTTGCTGCCTGATATTTGCTGTGAAATGCATAAAGAAGGAAAAATGGAAAGAGCAATTTTTTTAAATAGGTTAAGTTATACAAAGCTACATTAATTAAAACAATGTGGTTCTGGCATAAAAACAGACATATAGACCAATGGCATAGAATAGAGAGCCCAGAAATAAATCCTTTTGCATATGGTCAAATGATCAGCAGCAAAAGTGCCAATGGAGGAAAAAGCAGTCTCTTCAACAAATGGAATTGGGAAAATTGGATATTCACATGCAAAAGAATGAACTTGAATCCTTACCTTAGATCATATGCCAAAAATTAAGTCAAAATGGATTAAAGACCTAAGTGTAAGACATAAAGCCATGAAACTACTAGAAGAAAACATAGGGGGAAAGGCTTCATGACACTGAATTTGGCAAGGTTTTTTGTTATGACACCAAAGTACAGAAGCAAAAATAGACAAGTGAGACTATTTCAGATTTCAAAACCTCTGTACATCAAAGAAAATAGTCAACAGAGTGAAAGGCAACCTTCAGATGGGAGAAAATATTTGTAAATCATGTATCTGGAGTTATATTCAGAATACATAAAGGACTCCTACATCTCAACAGCAACAGCAATAACAACAACAACAACAAAAAACAGCCCAATTTAAAAATGGGCAAAAAACTTGAATGCACATTTCTCCAAAATAAATATACAAATGGCCAACAAGTTTATGAAGAAATGCTCATCAAAAGAAAGCATTAAAGAAATGAAAATTGAAATCCCAAAGCAAGATCACCTCACACACATTAAGATGGCCACTAACACAAAAACACAAAATAACTAGTGTTGGTGAGAATGTGAAGATATTACAATTGATGGGAATGTAAAATGGTGCAGCCATTGTGGAAAAACAGTATAGAGGATCCTCAAAACATTAAGAATACAATTGCCATATGATCCAGTGGTCCCACTTCTGCATATGTATTCAAAAGAATTGAAAACAGAATCTCAAAGAGATATTTGCACACCCATGTTCACTGAAGCAGTATTCACAATAACCAAGAAGTGGAAGTAACTCAAATGTCTATCAACAAATGATTGTATAAAGAAATTGTGGAAAATACGTACATTGTAATATTATGTAGTGTGAAAAAAGAAGGAAATCCTGTCACGTACTACAACGTGGATGAAACTTGAAGACATTATGCTAAGTGAAATAAATCAGTCATAAAAAGACAATTACTATATGGTTCCACTTTTCTGAAGTATCTATAATAGTTAAATTCATAGCAGAAAGTTGAATTGTGGTTACCAGGGACTGGGGAAATGGAGGAATGAGAAGTTGTTCAAAGGGCATAGAGTTTCAGTTTTGCAAGATGAAAAATTCTAGCTATCCATTCCATAACAATATGAATATAGTTAGCACTACTGAATTGCACACTTAAAAATGGTTAGGATGGGGGGGCGCCTGGCTGGCTTGGTTGGTGGAGTTTTTGACTCTTGATCTTGGGGTTGTGAGTTCAAGCCCCACGTTGGGTGTAGAGATTACTTAAAAATAAAATCTTTTAAAAAATGGTTAAGATGGGGGGCGCTTGGGTGGCTCAGTTGGTTGGGCGACTGCCTTCGGCTCAGGTCATGATCCTGGAGTCCCAGGATCGAGTCCCGCATTGGGCTCCCTGCTCGGCAGGGAGTCTGCTCCTCCCCTCTGACCCTCCTCCCTCTCATGCTCTCTGTCTCTCATTCTCTCTCTCGCAAATAAATTTAAAAAAAAATGGTTAAGATGGTAAATATTAAGTTATGTGTCTTTACTACAATTAAAAAATAAAAAATAGATTGAATGAATATGACAAAAATTTGACAATTATCTTGGTGGTTGGTATATCTTATACTAGCCTCTAACTTTGAATTTATATTAAAATGTTCATGACTTTTTTTCAGAAAAAAAGAAATTTGAAATATGTATTGCAGTGCATTAACATCTGTTTATTTAGGGCAGGAAGTAATTGGATGTTTTTGTATGCTTGGAACATTTCATGATTCAGAAGAAGTAATGACTATAGAAACTTGACAACATTGAACCTTAAGTTTATTCAGTTTGAGTCCCTGGGTCCTAATTCCAAATTATTATAAGAAAGGAAATCCTGTACTAATCAACAGTGACCAGTGGAGAAGTTCACATAGTTCAAACAGGACTGTATGAAGATGATGATCCAGAAAAAGTGATCTGGGCTTTGAAGAAACTGAAAATGTTTACTATAGGCTGGAAGGGCAGGAAGGATTTTCACTGTAGATTAAAAAACCAAACACAAATGGGTAATAAGGCCTGGATGCATTTGGCTATCACAGTTTGATGCCATTATCCACTCATGCCACTAATAAATCCTGAAACTCCTATGCTATTTTTTTTTCACTTTCTTGAAAGACGAAACAAACAAACAAATAGGGGTGCCTGGGTGGCTCAGATGGTTAAGTGTCTGCCTTCGGCTCAGGTCATGATCCTGGGGTCCTGGGATCAAACCCCGTGTCGGGTTCCCTGCTAGAGGGGAGCCTGCTTCTCCGTCTCCCTCTACTGCTCTCCCTGCTTGTGCTCTTTTGCTCTCTCTGTCAAAATAAATAAATAAAATCTTTAAAAAAAAAAATGCTCGCAGTCTTCCAAGGTATCTGTTGCTATGCCCTGGTAGCTAAAGATGATAAATGATCTTTTCTTTAGGAAATGCTAAAAACTTGTCAGTTATATTAATGATGCAGGCAAGATGAGCTTTTACACAGTGTTATTACTGACTACATAAAAAGAAGAAATTGAATGATATTATATTAGTGATGTAACAGGACAGATGGTATCTACACTTGTGGTTAACATGGAATAATGTATAGGGCACCTGGGTGGCTCAGGCGTTAAGCATCTGCCTTCGGCTCAGGTCCTGATCCCAGGGTCCTGGGATCGAGCCCCGCATTGGGCTTCCTGCTCAGCGGGAAGCCTGCTTCTCCCTCTCCCACTCCCAGTGCTTGTGTTCCCTCTCTCACTATGTCTCTCTCTGTCAAATAAATGAATAAAATCTTAAAAAAAAATAGAATAATGTATAAACGTGTCAAATCACTAAATTGCACATCCGAAACTAACACAACATTGTGTGTCAACTATACTCATATTTAAAAAAAAAAGCAAAAATTGATAACATCAGCATCAAAACAAAATTGCATTCCCTGAATCAAATAGGTCATAAATGACTATCAAAGCCCCCCCCCAACCAATTACTGGGGAAATCTGCCCTATAATTTTATACCAATTCTTTATTGCTGCTCTTTATATTTTTGCATGGTTAAGAGAAGTTTCTGAATATGACCTATAAAGATCTTTTAAAAAGTTTATTATTTACTGTGTATTTTGAAATAATTATAGATTTACAAAAAGTTTCTATAATGTAAAGTCCTTGGGTACCCTCATCTACTTTGTCCCAATGGTCACATCATTGTACACAGTACAATGTCAAAGGCAGGAAATTTATCTTGGTACAATGTTGCATATAGTTCTGTGTCATTTTATCATTTGTATAGATTCCTGTAACCAGCACTGCAATGAAGATACAGAATTCTGCCATCACCACAAAGGTCTACTAGTGTCAGAATCAAATGGAGAAGGCTTTTTCTTTTCTTTTTTTCCTTTTATTTGCCAGTTTCAAAATGCCAAGTTATACTCTTCCATCTTCTGATATCAAATGTAGAAATCTTACCTCCCTTTAAGTTACTTTTTTCACTTATAATTGTCTTGAATACTTCCTCTACATACATTGAGGTCCACATCAGAAAAATATTGTACTTTGCACTGATGCTGCATGAAGGAAACTGTTTTCCTGCTGGCTGGTAGTGACAGTCCCCCCCACTGACCTCTGGTATCACTTCTGTGGAGATGGGAGGGTGCCTTCTTACTGCCAGGCGGAGACGGGAGTCCAGGTTCCCAGGGGACTTCCACTGACACTGTCAGAAGAGGCTTGCTACTGCTGGATGAGGATGAGAGTCCCATCTCCCAATCTGGCTTCTCTCTCACCACACCTGGGAAAGGTAGAAGTCAAGGATCCCCACCCAGCTTTTGCTGACAGTGATGGGACTAGAGCTGCAGTTTGTTCCACGGTGCACTTCTGCAGTTATTATCTAAAAAATTCATCTTGCTAAGCTGCCCCTTTCCTTGTCCTTTGCTAGAAAGAACTGGATTTTATGAGGGCTCTAATTTGTCAGTTTCCATTGTTTTTTCCAGGTATGGCTTCTCCAGCACCCAGTCCAGGATATAGGAGTCCAAAAGGTAACCCAGGGAACTGGCCACCATCTTTCTTGGGTTCTCAGGTCCACAGTTGGTCAGCCTTCTTCTCCTTACCTGTCAGCCTTCTTATGTTTATGTATCACATCCAGGACTTTTGCGTTCACTTAGGGGAAGGAATAGGGAGAAGTGCATCTACTCCATTGTGGTCCAGAACCAGACACCTAGTGAGATTTTAGAACTTCATGAAGTTTAACTTTGTCCAGGCATTTTTTGATTTGATTAAGCATTAAGCAGCTGTGAGTAAACATTTCTTTGTCATCTAATTGAAGACAATAAGAGACATGACTTATGGTGGAGTTACCACTTCACACCAACTCTAAAAGCTAAACTAATAAATTCAGCCACCTGACAGGTCATCTTCAAAGAACAATGTGATTTCCTTTGGAAACCAGTAGCAACAGGGCTTGACTGTGGCCTAGATATGTACTAAAATAACTAAAGGAAGAAATGTATGAACTGATTATTAATGTGAAACCTCAGAAGGGGGAGTGCTTCAAACCCAATTTTAATACTTTCCATTTCAACATCATGAAGTGAGAAAATGCCCTGAACAAAGGAGTGGATTTCCCAATACTGTATTCTTAGACACTCTATCCTTAGGCAGAAAAATGTATGTACTGGGCTAACATAATTTGACCAACTCAGCCCTTTTGTTCTGATTCCACAAAAGGAAATAATTTTACACTTATCTATTGGACTCCTTGTCAAGTTCTTAGAGAAAATAAGATGAGAAGAAGATTCAAACATCTGATACCTGCGGCAACTCTATTTCTCAGTATAATTCTTTAAATTGGCATTCTCACCAGTATCTCATGAGTTTTGATTAGTGTGACCCAGTCCCTCATTTCCAGACCTTCAAAGCTGAGAAGTAGATAATGAAAAAAATGAAAACAAAGGCATTCTCTCACATAACTACAGTACTATTAACAAAATCAGGAAAATTGATACTGATAAACACTTATCAAATTTATAGCCTATATTCAAATTTTATCAATTTTCTCAGTAATATTCTTCATAGCTATATTTTTCTCTCTGACATAACCCTGGAATAATTTTTTTCTTTAAGAAGTCTAGGTTCCTTGATAAATAGAAATCAAGATCTAGGTATTAGGTGTGTTCAATGCTGTCGTAACTTTTAGATAATCTCTGTGAACATATCTAGTATATGTACATGTACATGTACACACATGTATGGCTATATCTATAATCACTTCTAAATTTATTTATCTAGATAAGTAAATATTAAAAATCATGAGTTTATAGTGATATTTTCCATTTCAATTGAATACCAATGTTTCTTCTCTTCATATTTATAACTTTCCCTTAAAATACTACTCCCATTGCTTTTAACATGTTTACACATTTGTTTAAACAATTTTAATACTGCTAACCCATATCATTGCAAAAAGCCAACTTATTAACTGAAGTTCAGTATTTGTTTAAAGTTTTTGGTAAAATTACATGCAATGAAATGCATAACTCTTAAGTGTACAATTTGATAATTTTTGGCAAATGTTTACACCTGTGTAACCTGCAACCCCTCTACTTCTGCTAAGCATGGAACAAAACCACCCAGGGAAAAGTCAAGAACATATGCAAGGAGGTGATTATAATGATTGGTCAGAGAGTTTTATTTATTTTTTTTTTTAAGATTTTATTTTTAAGTCATCTCTACACCTAACGTGGGGTTCAAACTCACAAACCCAAGATCAAGAGTCACATGCTCTACCAACTGAGCCAGCCAGGCAACCCCCCAGAGAATTTTAGTGAATCAAGGGGAGGAGTAAGGACATGGGAGATGGACAATGAAAAGGAGATAGAATTAGTGGATTTGAGATTCATGCAGGGTTGAGGGATAACATGGGACATTTTCTTATGATGTGTCATATCTCTGTGACAACATAGTGACTGAGACAATAGAGGTTTATTGTCAAAATATGAAAATATATTGAGAATTCATTTGCTTTTGAATAATCCTAATGGCTACTTTTCCCTGGGAACAGCTTTCTCTCTTGAGGCCACTTACAGATTAGTGCATGCATTTATAAATTGCTTTCTACATTTGCTAATCTTAATATGAACGTGTGAAATAAAAGAACACAAAACTTGTCTTATGGTTGTTATTATTTATTTTAGATGGCAATTCAGCACTTCCTAGAAAGATGCCATTCAGCTTTACAATTTTAATGAACAAATGCATCACCTTCTAATGAGAGACTTTTGGTCCTGAAACTTGACTGAGAAATTATAGAGTCCTTTTAGAATTTTGTATTGTAAAATAATTATAGTAAGTTATAAAGATCCCTCTAAGAATGTAGTGTGAAATATAACTAGGTTTTCTTCTATCTTGCTTAATAGTGGACAGTATTAATTTTTCCAATTTAAAAAGAAAAAATGTCAAAATCACTTTATGAAGCCAACAGAGTCCATTCCAGAATTTCCATATAGGTTATTTATTTTTAGGCTTCAGTTAATAGAATATTTTTGTTTTGCTTCAACTTTAATATAACCTAAAATATGTACATATTCATAGCCTTGTTTCATTTATGTAATTTATATCACCTATATGAAAAACCCTTCACTAATAATCCATGACTGGAGCTGTTATAAGTAGAAGTAAATGGTCACTCACAACACATAAATTCAATCTAGAGTTTACGGACAATAGTTTCTGTTTATGTATTCTCTTTATTGCTTCATTAAACAAAATTTTATATTTGTACTACCATATGCTTGGATTAAAGATAGCCTTCAAAAAAATGAATGGTGCAAGGACAGCTGGTATATTTTCTCAGAAGAGTGTGCATTCTATGACCTAAGAAAGTTCATTGAATCTCTTTATAGTTCACATCTCAATTGGTAAAGTGGGGTTGGTGGAGGCAGTGACCTGAACTATTGAGTTTAGAGATTTATACAAATTGCAGATTCTTTTTTTTTTTTTTGGTGCAACATGGTTTTTGGTCATTTCATTGCTCTATATGTATATAGAAAAGTATATAGAAAGGAAAAGTATATAGAGAAGGGGAACAAAGGGGAAATACATGTATCACTTTAAAATTTTATGTCTCAAATGTACCAGTAATTATAACTGAGATGTAAACTGGAAGGTTTAAAATAATCGCTTTTTTCTCAAACACACTTTCCAAATTTCTGTTAAACTCTAAAGGTTCTTCTCTGTGTGTATAGTTCTTCTATTATTAACAAATACATTCAACACTGAACTTCAGCAAAGAAAGGGGTGAGACAGAGAAAGGGATGGAGGTAGGAAGATATGTTTACCAGTAACTTTGAGCAAGTTTATTTAATCTTTTTGAATCTCAGATTTCTTACCTATAAATTGAAGACAACAAAATCTATATTGAAAAGATTGTAATGAGAATTAGAACTAAAAGGTAAAGAATTTAATATTACTGGGGAAAGAGAAGGGACATAATAAAACATCCTTACTATTACATCCTGGAGTCAGGGAGCCTGTGTCCTATCTCTGACTATGTGAGTGGACCTGTTCAACTTTTGCTTTTTCAACAGTAGAAAAGAAATAATACCTGTTTTAGCTATTTCACAGAGTTATTAATAGAATGAAGAAAAAAGTAATGAAATTACCTATATTTGTTGTAAAGTCCTATAGAAATAAATGAAATTAGTGTTTACTAAAGTTCTATTGGAGTTTTGAAATTACTAGTTCGTTTTTTGTATTTGAATAGAGTTGCTTAGATTGAAATTTTAAGAAATTACTAGATATCAAACATACACAGTCAGAGAAGCAGTTTTTGTATCATTCTCCATTGCTTTTTTTTTTTGCTTTTCTTAAAATTTTTAATTAGTTTCAGAGGTGGAATTAAGTGATTCATCAGTTGCATATAACACCCAGTGCTCATCACAATAAGTGCCCTCCTTAATGCCCTTCACACAATTACTGCATCCCCCCTACCCACTTACCCTCCAGCAACCCTGTTTGTTTCCTAAAGTTCGGTATCTCTTATGGTTTGCCTCCCTCTCAATTTTCATCTCTTTATTTTTCCTTCCCTTCCCCTACGTTCATTTGTTTTGTTTCTTAAATTCCATGTATGAGTGAAATCATATGGTATTTGTCTTTCTCTTACTTATTTCCTGTAACATAATACACTCTAGTTCTATCCATGTCATTGCAAATGGCAAGATTTCATTCTTTTGATGGGTGGGTAATATTCCATTGTATATATATACCACATCTTTGCTTTCTCACATGGCTGATAAGCAGCACCACCAGAGTTGACCTGATGTAAGCTGAGACCAGGAATTCTTGGCTGCTTCTCATTGTTCCTGGTCTGCCCTATGACACCTGCTGTGTGAGATTCCCTATTCTCATGTTGAATTTCATCCTCTTGCTCATTGCCTCCATAAGTTACTTCTTAGAAAAAGCAAAGAAGAAACATTAACTTTGAGCATTAAGGAAAATGAGTCATGATGTTAAAAAAATAACATCCGGGCGCCTGGGTGGCTCAGTTGGTTAAGCGACTGCCTTCGGCTCAGGTCATGATCCTGGAGTCCCGGGATCGAGTCCCGCATCGGGCTCCCTGCTCGTCAGGGAGTCTGCTTCTCCCTCTGACCCTCCCCCCTCTCATGTGCTCTCTCTCTTTCAAATAAATAAATAAAATCTTTAAAAAAAAAAAATAACATCCTTTTTAAGACTTTCTGCAGCATGGTCATAAATATGGTCACTTTTTGTGATAAATATTAGAGGGATTTATCTATTTATTCCCATATTCCATTCTGTATCTTTAAGAAGCCCAGTCTGCTATATTTTTATTAGCTTTCTCTTCTTCAATTTATTTGTCAGTGACTTTACATATGTGTTTAGAAATTGTGATTTTATTTTCATCTATTTCATGAAACTTTGCCTCTGTTGCAAGATTTGCAATTGTACTTGGTGCTGTAATTACTTGGCATTATATTACCATTATATTATCAGATGTTCTCAGTATCTGGCAATCAGCAAGAAACAGATAAAACAGTACATAATGGGAGAAAATAGAAGCTAGTGATTAAGTCATCAGTGAACATGTATGTGTTATTAAGACTTCTGCATCCCTATACAGACTACAACTGCAGAGAGTCAAGATATACAGAAGATTACCTATAACCTATGAAACAAGCACTACTATTATTATGCTCATTTCACACAGGAAGAAACTGAGGCTTAGCCATGTTCAAGTTGCAATATTATAAAGTTTTGTAAGTGACAGAGTCAAGGATTGAACCTACATCTGACTCTGACCTCTAAAGACATCATAGTAAACCATAAAGAACTTCAATTTGATTATGTGTTTTTAAGGAAAAACAGAGAAACAAGGTCAAGGTAAAGGTCAATAAAAACTGTTAATAAAATACACAATTGTGTGATCAACACCATTAATTTTGCATGAATTCAGAAAAGGATATTGGTTTATAGAATGAAAGAAGATGGGGATTGTAGAGATAATTTAGTATTATGCAAGGCAGGTAAACTGATTGTCCCAAACCACATAATCTTAGTGATACAGATGGGTTTTAAAACTACAACTCCTTGCTTTTTCTAAGATAAACTTGTGACAAAATAAAAAAATTATATCTTATTTGTGAGATTCAAACTTTTTAATAATGTACATCATGAAGTTAGCCCAAACTGGATAACATTAACTTGATACTATAGTGATGCAGAAGAGGTGGAGAAAAAATTAGAATGATTCAGCATTAAACCTGTCTATATGGAAGCTTTAATGTATATCAGACACTTTTGGGTCCTGTGGATGCAGAATTAATGAGTAGCTCACAGTGTTAGGGAACAGAGAAACATTTACCAACAAGGATAATGTAATAAGTGCAATTTGAAAGGTAAATCACGAAATGTTGTGGGCACTCAGAGTGGGGAGGGATTAATTCAGCCTAAAAGATTTCTATTGATCCTGTTGTGGTGTCTCACAGAAGAGATGAGATTTGAGTTTAACAGGCATCTAAGGGGCTGAAGGCTATGCCAATCAGAAAGAACAGCAAAGGTATAAGATCTCATACAGCAAAGTGTGTTAAGGGAATAACAGGAAATTCAACAAAACTCCAAATATTTATGCAAGAGCCTCAGAAATATATTTTGAAGAATGCTTAGCTTGTAAAAATCGAAAACCATTCTGTTCAGAAAAGCCTTGCTAATTTCAAATTTTGCTTAAGTAAAAAATATCCTTTAGAATACATTTTCACTCTTCCGGTATCAGCATTAGCAGCGTCTCCATTGACACTTACATTTTAATAATTGTCACAAGCTGTAAGTGTTGACCACCTGTGACTAACCACAAACTCTCATCATATTGGTTATAATTTTGCCTATATGTCTTTGAAGAAATGTCTAGACTTTGTCAGACTATTTACATTTCAGTTATGAAATTCAATAAAATAAGAGGGTAACAAACTCAAATAGCACTGACTAATGTGAACTGATGCAATGAGAATCTTTCCAGTTCCATGAGCAAAAAAATCTTCCCCGTATGGTATCTGCTGTTTGCAGTCTGTTCTTTTCTCAGAATAGTTACCACTCATAAAGCTTTTTTTTTTTTTCATACAGAAAGCAAAACTTTCTCATTCCTTAACATTTGTTTATGCCCCAGTGGAATTCTTTTCCTAGGTTCAAATTTGTGTGAGCCTGGAGGACATCTATATTATAATACCTTACATGTCTTACATGTCTTCCTCCCAGACCTGAATAGATTGGATCTTGAGGGAAGGGATGAAATCTCACCCATGTAGTATTTCCAGTATCTGGCACTTAGTAGGTATTTTATCAGTGAGAAATAGATGAATAAGAATAAGTGAATGAAACTAGAGAAAGCCCCACTGATCTGAGTATTGTGAATCTAGAAGAAGTATAACTTAGATGTTTAAGAAAAGAGATTACCTGAAATGTTGGGATTTTATGGAGTCAAAAATAACCCTCTCCTTTTTACCCACTCCTGAGTTTGTAAAGTAAGACACATAAAACAGATGGACATTTCTTTTTTTTTTTAAAGTAAGTTATATTACTGATAAACTGTTTAAAGATAATGATTTAAATTTACAGTAAAAATAATTTTCCAATACTTTATCTCAGGATTGCATAGACTTATCTCCCAAGTTATCAGCATAGCTGGACACTACAGAGCCCTCCCATAGGAGTCTCCTTACTAGTTGGCAAAGAGAAAATTAGATATATTTGTTCATTCTAGAAATACTAATCATACACCTATTGTGTTCTAGGCAATAGAGCTATGATGTTGAATAATTTCTGGGCTCACAATGTTGGATGGAAGTGAATAGGTGATTTCAATATAGCATAATGTAGGGCACTAAGGGAGAACAGGAAGAGCTCAAAGCCTGGACTTAGAAAACTTCAGGAATGTTTCCTATGGGATATCCAAGATGTGGCTTGAAGGAAGAGTAATAGCTCTCTAGTAAAAACGAATGTTCCAGACCAAAAAAAAAAAATGAAGCATAAAGAACCCTTTTTTTAAGTGATTGGAGGGTAGAATATGAATGGACAGAGAGATGGAGGGAAGGAAGAAAGAAGAGAAAAAAAAGAGTATGAAAACAAGGCATAAAAGGTTGGTAGAGGACGGTTCAGGAAGGCTTTGCAAGCAATTTTAGGTACTTTCCACTGGACTCTCTCCTAAATGCAGTAATAGTTAACTGAATGGTTTCCAGCTGGAGAATGACATGTTATTTTGTCCACTTTGTGAAATATGTTAGGAAAGATGGCAGGAGGATCATTTGGGAGACTTGAACATCAGTAGAGGCAGGAAGATTGGAGAGAAGTAGACAGATTTGAGAAGCATATAGGATGCACTGTCAAGAGGAATTGGTGGCAGGAAGAAAGAGGAGTCAAGCCCAGTGCCATTGTTCTCTGGCCTAAGTGGAGAGTTGATGTGCCATTCTCTAATCAAAGTAAGATGGGGGGTCAAAGAGGGTGATTTAGGCCTATGATAATGAATTAATTTTTAGATTGATGAGTTTGGGGAGTCTGGGGATCATTATTGGCAGTAGGACATACAGAAAAATGAAACACAAATACAATCTGGGCTGGAGATAAAGATTTGAAGAACATTAACAAGATGATAAGTTGATCCACGTGTTGACATTGCAAAATGGAAGAAATACTGAAAAACTAAAATACTCCACTGAAAGTTAACCCAAGATATAAAAATGATTTTGAAAAACAGATCCTTTGGAGAGTAGTTTTACAAAAGATTCAAGTATTCCCCATGGGCAGTTATAAAGCAATCTATCTGCAAAGGTACATTTAGTATGTAATATGGGCTAATTGCCATGGATTTATTTGCTAACGGTGGTTTTGGTTTGTTTTTCTCAGTTACAACTGGAAGAAAATTTCTCCCATGTTCATCTTTGCTCAGTATATGATTTGGAACAACTCACTACAATTAGCAACTGCAGTTCAGAACATTGCCAGGATTGAAAAAGCAAATTGGGACATGTCCTACAAATTAAAATGCATTGCCAAGTATCTTCAGGGTGCCTTAGCTCTATATGATTAGCTTCCCCATTCATCATGTGTTCATGCAGAATTTTACCATTCTGTCTTCAGAGAATACAGGTGCCCAATAATCAAGATGTAACTGAGTTAGAGGATTCTACTGCTGGAAGAAAACTTAGAATCTACAAAAGCCAAACCTCATTCAAGAATTATGTATCTTGGAAAAATCTTTAAGGCTGTTTGGGGCAGTTTGCAACTGTGGGTAAAGATCCATTAGTGAGCTGTGAAATCACTTTGGTAGGTTACTACTTGCTTGTTTAAAAAACTGAAATAGAATAAAAATAGAGTAAAATAGACTAGAATAGAAAATACCAAAGCATGTCACACATGGAACAGGTAAATATTGTTTTGTGGAAAAACAAGCATGGATAGGAATAGAGAAGAAAAGCGTTTCAGTGACAGTAACAACCTGAGTAAATGTGGGAAAGTAAGAAAAAATAAGGAATGTGTGGGGAATATCAAAAGGTTCACGATAGTTATTGTTGAATATAAATGCAGATGACTTCTGAGAGATAAAACTGGACCATTACTGGAGCCCATATGGCATTGGGTCGTGAAAAATAGTAAGGAATTAATATGTCATTCAGTAGGCAACAGAGAATCATGGAAGGTTTCCGATCAGGGAATCAACATGATGGAAAGTTTAATCCTAGAGCTTTATGGAAGGTCATCCTGTACAGAGATCAGGTAGCATTTGTAGCAATAATTCAGACATAAGGAACTTAAAATCTATATGTGCCGAATTTCTTCCTGACTCAGGGCTTTCTATGGGATGTTTCCTTTGTCTGGATGCTCTCCACCATAGCTGCTACCACCACCTTATGTTTAAGTTATTTTCTTCTAGTCTTTCATATATCAGTGAAATTTCCTGACCTTCAACACTAGGTTAGGATATAGATCACACTTACAACAATCAAATAACTAATGTGCGATTATTTAGTTTCTGTATCATCTGGTAGAATGTAAGGTCCGTAGCAGAGGGAATTTGTCTTGTTCAAAGCAATAATCTCAGCAATTAGAGCGGTGCCTTTTACACTGTTGATTATTAATAATTTTTTTGTTGAAAAAATGAAGGAGTGTTGATAGTGATCACAGAAAGAAAATTAAGTGCAGAGGACATTGTAAAGGAAAACTCAGCAGGACCCAGGGATTTACTAGGTATTGAAGCATGGAAAAGGAAAGAGCCAAAGACTCTCATTCCTTCTTTCAACAAGCATTTGTCCCATGTACTGTCTATGTCAGGCACTGTGTGGACCCTGGGAAAATGGAGATGAGTAAGATAAAACTTCATAGTCAGAAGTTAGAGCAAATTCTTATATAACACTTACTATATGCCAGGTCCTGTTCAAAGCACTTGATATACAGTAACCTGATAACTTCACAGGGAAGGGACTATTATCATCCCCATTTTATAGATGAGGAAACTAAGACAAAGAGAGACAAATAACCTGCCTAAATTCACTCCAAGTGGCAGAGTAGGGATTCGATTCCATTTTCTTAATTACCCTGCTTTACTGCTTCTCCAGCCTGAAGCAAGGAACACAGACAGGTAAGCAGATTGTCACAAAGTGACATACTAATATATGCATACACGTGGTCCAGAAGTAGCCCAGAGAATAAAGTGTAACTATCTAATAGAAAGGGAGGGTCAAAGAAGGCTCAATAGGGGAAAGGGACATGGAACTGAGTTTGGGGGATAAATTGGAGTTTGCCATGTGGGAAACATGATGGAGAGAGCACTCTAGGTGACACCTCTTCAAGATCAGAAAGTATGAAATAACATGACGTTTAGGGGGACCTACAATAAGTTTGGAATTTCTGAAAAATTCCTGGAAGCAGAGGACAACAAATGAGGCTAAAGAGGTTAGTGGGAGAGGTTTGTCTGCTATCCTAAGGAGCTGAGACCTGATTCTGAAAGCTGTAGGGAACACAGAAGCATTATAAGCAGGAGGGGTGGGTAGCATAAATACAAGATCAGACTCGCTTATTAGAAATACTGCGAAGCTGATAGACTGAGAGGGTGAGCTAGAAGCAGAAAGACAGATTAGGAAGCCACTGTAATCAGCCGGGCAAGAGATTATGGGACTAATTTAAGGCAGTAATAGTGGACACAGAAAAAAAAAGGATCTATGTATGCTGCAGAACTTGGAGAGGCACTGGATGTTGGGAGAGAAAAGGAGAAAGTAAGGTCTTTTCAAGTTTCTTGACTTCTAACATCAGACAACTAAAGGGTGGATGGGACAACCAACCAAGGAGAGGAGGATTTCAGAGATTAATGATGGTGGATTCCATTTGCAGCATGTGTCATTAGGGATAGCCTGACTTTCTGTGTAAAAAGTGTTATATGCAAACAATGAATCATGGAACACTACATCAAAAACTAATGATGTAATGTGTGGTGATTAACATAACATAATAAAAAAAAGTGATATACTCAGTAATGTGGGGTCTCCACTAAGTAAAATGTTTGAAGTTCATCATGGAAGCCATGAGTGTGAATAAAGTCACTGAGAAGGAACAAAGCAAAGATTTGAGGGCTGAACATAGAACCTTGGGGGATTGATCATAGCAGGGGTGGGAAGAAGAAGGGGAGCCAGGGAAGTAAAGTAAATGTGACCAGAGAGGCAGGAAGATATTCAGCCAATGCATCACACATCACAGAAGCAACCTCCCCATGACTGCCATCTGGCAAATTCCTGCATTTGTTTTTCCATGCTCACTACTTTGGAAAGGTTTCCTTGATTGCCCTTTTCATGTAAATGATTCTTGTCCTTTGTTACCAACTGCTTTGGAAAGGTTCCCTACTTTGGAAAGGTTTCCTTGATTGCCCTTTTCAATGTAAATGCTATTTTTTTTTCTTCTTTTAATTTAATTTAATTTTATTATGTTAGTCACCATACAATAGATCATTAGTTTTTGATGTAGTGATCCACGACTCATTGTTTTCGTATAACACCCAGTGCTCCATGCAGTACGTGCCCTCTTAATACCCATCACCAGCCTAACCCATCCCCCCACCCCCCTCCCCTCTAAAACCCTCAGTTTGTTTCTCAGAGTCCATAGTCTCTCATGGTTCGTCTCTCCCTCTGATTTGCCCCCTTCATTTTTCCCTTCCTTCTCCTAATGTCCTCCATGCTATTCCTTATATCCCACAAATAAGTGAAACCATATGATAATTGACTTTCTCTGCTTGACTTATTTCACTTAGCATAATCTCCTCCAGTCCCATCCATGTTGATGTAAAAGTTGGGTATTCATCCTTTCTGATGGCTGAATAATATCAATGTAAATGCTTCTTGTCCTTTGTTACCAACTGCTACTTGTGTATAACTTGCATTTTATAGAAACTATCCCCTCACATTTCTGTCTGAACATCTGTCTTTTTTTTTTTTAAAGATTTTATTTATTTATTTGAGAGAGAGAGAATGAGAGAGAGCAAGCACATGAGAGGGGGGAGGGTCAGAGGGAGAAGCAGACTCCCCGCCGAGCAGGGAGCCCGATGCGGGACTCGATCCAGGGACTCCAGGATCATGACCTGAGCCGAAGGCAGTCACTTAGCCAACTGAGCCACCCAGGCGCCCTGAACATCTGTCTTAATGTTTGACTGTAAGCATCTTGAGGACTAGAATAATAACCACATTTCCAATAGAAATGCTTAATAAATGTGTGTTGAATGGAACACTTTGGGAAACACTAGGTACCATTTAGACTCCCTCAGAAAGGGCCAGTACAAAATACGTCTAATTCTATTCCCATTTGATGTTCCTAGAGTATGGTTACTTGCAGTTCTCAAAATAACTCATGTTGATCTCTTGTCCTGGAAAACTCATCTATTAATTGCCTAGTAAAGTCCTACTAATCTTCTTTCAGAGCCCAATTACATCTTCCAGGAGGCCTTTGTCACTGCCAGTCCAGACATCAAGCCACCATCAAAGCCCCCAGATGAAAAGTTAATCATCCTTCTTCTGCACAAACTTTGTCTTATGCGTATTTCTGATTGCAATTTTTTTTTTTTGCTCTGACCACACACTGTGGTTCTGATGCGTTTATCTCTGTGTCTCACATCCTAAACTGTGAGCTTCTTGAGTGAAAAACAAATGTCTTGAACATCTGTGGCTCCAGCAGCTATCACAGAAGCCAGCACATGGTGGGTTCTTGGGAAATGGGTGAGGAATTGGATGGTTCACATCTTGTGGCCATTACGTGGACTACCACTAGAGGGCACTAGCAGCTCAATCAGACTGGAAGTGCTTGAGGTGTTCCCACAGGCTGAGACTTGGGGACAAGGCTGTTTGTGAAGGTACCAGACCTCAAGCCTGGACTTCTGTATTTCACCAGGGCAGCAGGACAGAAGGTGGTTGCTCTTACTTCTGCCTCAGCTTCTCTGCACTGAATACCTTATTGGATTTCTAATTACCTTCTCTGCCTCCATGCTGACATACAATGTGTTCCGCTTACCACATCAGGTGGGTCTAAGGAACAGCTTTATTCAAGTCTTCTTAGCATATTGTACAAGACCCTGTGCACTTGCCCAACCTGCCTCTGCAATTGTATGTCTGCTCCTGGTCCTGATCTTCCCCGGTACTACAAAGGCTCAAGAAACATTTGTTGAACTGTGAAGTCATGATTTTTCCACCAGGGGCCATTAGGTAACAGACTGAGACTAGTGATTAGTTCCAATGATCTGGGCAAGATAGAGGAGGGCAAAAATGAGGAGACCCTGAGGTCAAGCTAAGATTTCTGAGGTAAATGCACACTTGATTAGCTAGTAGCTGGAGCCTTATCTGACCTTAAACTGGTTTTACTGTTTAATCCCTGTGTGGAGTCATTCAATTTTTAAGGTGCTATTTTAGTTTATCAAAAATTAAATATGTTCTCCCCTCCCAAATTCCAGTGGAGAAGTATATCTGTCATATTAAGATACTTTTATCAAGTTCAATAGCCTTCTTGTCAAAAGTTTGTTGCAGTTAGTCACTCAGAATTATAAATATTTTTAGTCTCAGATGTGGTTGTGTTGGAGGAAGGGAGAGTGAAAAATGAGGAGGAGAAGAGTGGCAGTTGACTTTTTAAAAACTGCCATGTTAAGTGTTTTGAGTTGCTTCTATTGTTCTTCCTCAGGGTTTGAGGTTTATTGGAAATGCTGATCTGAATGGGTATGGCCCCATGTTGGTAAAGTTGAGGGGGGTGGTTGGTGTTTTTCTTGGCCCTGTGTTCATATTGTTTTTCCTGCAAGGGATAGTGGTATTTCTCTTGAAGAACTATTAATAACTTATTTTCATCTTGTAAACAGTGTGTGTAACTGATGGTGTTTCCCTCTGTGCAGTGGTTGTGTTTGTGCAATGGCTGAAAGTTTTGTCTCACTTCTAGTAGACTCATTTTTCAAATTGAAAAAAATAGCAGCCATTATTGAATACTTAATACATTCCAGACACTGAACCTATGTGCACGTAATCCTCACTACTTATAGTAATTTATGAATTAAGTTCTACTTTTATCTCCATTCTATGGTTGGAAAAAACTGAGAGAGGAAAAATTGAGTAAAGTGCCCAAGGGTTACTCAGCGCTAGTTCTTTGTGATGCCAAAGTTTGGGTGGCAGGTATGACATTCAGACCACAAATACAGATAAATATAAATTCTCTCATTTATTTATTTATTTATATTATTTTTTAAAGATTTGATTTTTTATTTGACAGAGAGCAAGAGAGCACACAAGCAGGGGGAGCAGGAGAGGGAGAAGCAGACTCCCTGCTGAGCAGGAAGCCTGACGTGGGGCTCCATCCCAGGACCCTGAGATCATGACCTGAGCCAAAGGCAGACGCTTAATCGACTGAGCCACCCAGGTGTCCTTATTTATTTATTTTAGAGAGAGAGTGAGAAAGTGCATGAGTGGGAGGAGCAGAGGGGGAAGGAGAATGAGGGGAAATGAATCTCAAGGAGGCTCTGCAGAGCCTGATCTGGGGCCAATCCCAGGACCCTGAGTCCTCTACCAGAGCGGTAACCAGGAGTCTGACGCTCAATGGGCTGAGCCACCCAGGCACTCTTCATTTATTTATTTTTATAGAATTAACCAAAATTGTTCTCTAAGTTTGTTTTGCCAGGGTGGTAGAAAATTCAATCTAAATCACTACTGGAACTCACCATACCATGGAGCTGAGTTATGGTCCTAGAATTAGTTGTAGGTAGTACCACATCATCTAAGAGGCAGTCATTGGTCTCCTTACTGAGTACCAGTGAGATTCTCACTGTTCTAGACTATAATTTGATCCTTCTGACCTGGCCACCCTCCTGTTCCATCTCACATTTGAGTCTTCAAAGGGGATCTTTGGAGTTTAGAAGTTTGGAACTCCGGTGCCCAGGGTGCCACTCTCATGGCACATCAAGGAGACATTCCCGTCATGTGCCACCTCCCTGGAAGGCTGTTTTTGCTACTGAACAATGTGTGGTCCCAGACTTCGACCCTTTTCCTGAGTTTCTCAAAATTCCTCTCTACTCTCATCCTCAGGGTAATAGTAGTATAGTTTCTTCAACAAGCTCTCACTTCACACCACAAAGAGTCCTTCACTTCAAACATCTTTTGTTTTCCACTCTGCAAAAATCCCAGAGGCTAAGAAATAACAAAGGTCTATCTGTGAGATAAGAAAGTACAGGAAAAATAAAGGTAAACTGATATTCCCATAAATTGTTCTGGCACATGCCTTTTTTTTAAGGTTTATCAGATGGGTTAGCCTGAACTGATATGAATTGGCTAATGAGATATAATGAGTTTTGATGACTGTGTCTTTCTCTGAAAATCCGTTTTATAGAACCCATTGCCAGGAATAGTAGTGTTTCTCTTAAACCTCTGGTTTATTTTTATGTTATGGATACCCTGAGTCATATGGCAGACATTTCCCTTCCTGTAGGTCTTTTGGAGACATTTTGATCAACTGTCTGTGTATTCTAATATTCCTAAGAAATACTTTCTAGGCTGAAATTTTTGAAATAAAGAGAGATTTGTTTTAAAAATACCCACATTATCATATATGTCAGGACATGGTGGGGAGGGAAGTCTAATGAAAATGGTCCTGATTCAGTCTTTTAAAAAGAATTTTTAACATTTCTCTTTTTAAATATCTAGATTTTAGATTTTTATGTTTAACTAAGAAATATGGTGTTAATACTAAGTAACACTTGTTTAGACCTGATATCACAAGTATATATATATATATATATAACCCAAGAACATATAGTGCCTTCGTCTTTGTTTCTTAAGTATTTGCTTTTCCTCCATGGAGTTGGGGGAAGGGAAAGTCAGCCCAGAAGGCACAGAATTGTGCCTTCCAGCTGGAAGCAAAGCACAGTATGGATTTGCATGTACTTACACCTCCTCTGCCCCAAGGCAGCTCCACAGACTTGAACCTCCCCACCCTTCAGAACAAGAGAGAATTGAATTTATTTCCACTTAAGTTCCTGGAGGTTGCCATGTTCCCCGTGGGCACTCAATATTGACTAAATTGAATGTTCCCTGTATTATCTTCCTTTCTCTCTTTTTCCTTCCCTGGTCCTCTGGCTATTTCTTGGGGCCTTGACAATTTATATATAAATATATATTATATATATATATATATATATATATATATCAGTGTGAGGCCTCTCTATTTTAATATCACTTCTTCATGTTTGTTTGTTCTGTGTCTGGGTCTTCTCTCAGTTTCTCTTGGAATCTGCCCCTCTCTGTTTTCTTTCTCTGAGATTCTCTCTCTGTTCTTCCACTCCTCCTCTCCATCTCTCTGTCTCTCTCTCTATCATACGTACATGCACATACCTTTCTTTATTTGTTTTTGCTCCCCTCCCAGAGTTATCATCTGAAGGGGTTCAGAATAAGCCTCCCCCAAATGTGCTACTTTGGCATGTAGATTCTTTGGGCTCAAGTCAGTCAAGGCCCAAAAGACTCAGGAAGAGCTTTTTACCATCCTCTTAGCTACCTACAAGAATTTAGATAGAGGGCCTAGTGTAGGAAGAGAGCAATCACCAGATATAACTACAAGGAATATGGGGCAGGGTGGTAAACTGGGGGGGGAAGGAAGTGCAGGAGGGCCTGAAGACCAACTTTCTGTGTCCCATTATCTCTGCTTTGCATGGCAAACATTTGTTTACCACACATTTGCTCTTCCCATTTTCCCATGAATTGTCTTTCTCCCCTTTGAGGTCTCAGACTCCTACCCCCTTCTCCTTAGTTCAGGATGACATATAAGCCTTAGTTGCCTGACTGGTTGGGGGTCTCATATTGTTATGGGACTCTCATATGTATGCAATTAAATTTGTTTTCCTCCTGTTAATTTTTCATATGTCAATTTAATTAGTAGACCAACCAAAAGAACCTAGAAGTGTAGAGAAAAAATTTTTCCCCTACACATAAAAATCATTGCCTTTTTTCAAGAAATTCGACACATTTGAAGATTTTTTTATAAATGCTCAGAATAATTAATTTTACACTTTTTCCCCTTAAAAAGCATTTTCAGTCCCTAAATATGAGAATGCGGGAAAAGTGAATTCATTTATATTAACCACAGTATGGTCTAAGTCATGTAGAGTGATTGTATCAGC
Source organism: Neomonachus schauinslandi (assembly GCF_002201575.2). NCBI lineage: Eukaryota > Metazoa > Chordata > Mammalia > Carnivora > Phocidae > Neomonachus > Neomonachus schauinslandi. Next base: position 57,125,516 of record NC_058406.1, read on the forward strand.
TCTCTTCTGAATTTTCTGTTTGCAGTCTGCCCGGACAGCACTGCATTCCTCTGCTCTTTCTGACACAAATACAGACATTTCACCAGGCGACTATTAGCCTAGAGGGAATACTAACTTCCCCCTTCCCCTAGAGTTTATATCCCATTCCAGTAATTTGGCCCCAGATACTGGCACAGAAACACTGGTTGCATAAAGTCCTTGGACCCTGATACTTACTTTTTGTCCTCTGTGCCTCCAATTTTAAAGACTAAAATGGGACACTGGTTTGCTACGACTTTCCTACAGCCACTTTCTGGTGAAGATTTAAAGGGTGTGATCAACCTCCTCTGGGGTTTCACACAAGTTACTGTACTGCCTTGGGAATTAAAATTAATCCTCCAAACATCACTGGTGCCTGGAAAGGTAACAAACTAATTGCTATCTAAGAGGGTATATGGAGGATTGAACTTTAAAGTGTCCCTGGTATGGATAGACTATAAGCAAAACCTCTGCCCTTATGTTTAGGAGAAAAATCATATTTTCTTTTCCCTTTAAGCTCTCATTATTGAGAGCCTAACATGTGCCAAGCACTTTTTGCAAAATATCTCATTTACTCTTTAGAGCAACCCTGCAAGTTAATATGATGACCCCCCCCCCACCACCAATTTGGCAGATGAGAAACTGAGGCTAAGTTAAATGACTTGACAAAAATCATAGTAGAGTTGAAACTTGTTATGTATGAGTATGAGTATTTTTATGTTATTGAAGTCAATTTTTATGCCTAGAAAAGGGATACACAAGATTTTTTTGGTGCACAATTAATATTTAATTTATTTGAAATCCTTATTTTTCTTAAGCTTGTATGTTAGTTTACAAATTTAATTAAGAACTCATAAATCTAGCAAGTCTTATCATTATTTTGAAGGAATACTTTACAACTTAATTAAATTATTTGAATATTTAGCCACATTTATCAATGTGATATATTTTTATTTCCTTTTTAAGTACATTGTGTGACTTAACAATCTTCCCAATAACTTAAGTAATTCTTACAAATCTAATAAATTAAATTTATAGATATGGTGAACTGCAGGCTCTCTTAAATGTTCCAAGTGAAATTTCATTCTGAAATTATAAGTCTAAAGCAATGAATCAATTACTCATTTTTAACTTGAAATTACAAGGTTAGGCTGTTTTTCTAATAGGCCTAATTTTCTTGACCAGTAAAATAATTAAACTTCAAAAATAAGCACAGATTCCTAAATGCAGATATTTTAGGGCTAACTTTTATATTTTGGTTTTCTTATACATAACACTAAATTTTGCTATCATTAAAAGATAAGGACACGATATCTCCCCAATAATTTTGTTGTTACTTTCCTAAAGTAATTTTAGGGGCTGCCTTCTCAGTTTTCTGGGGTTTCTTAAAAACATGACTGGACCCTTATCTGCTTTATCTGTAATGCTGTTGGGACACACTGAGCCTTATTTATGTAGGTCAATTCTCTCTATGGTAGACAGCTTTCTAAGATGACCCCAAAGATTTCTGCCCCTTGGTGTACACAACCTGTATAACCATCTCCCCTTGAGCATGGGTAGAACTTGTGAATATGAATTATCAGCCCTGCAATTGTTATGTTACATGGCAAAAGGAGTTTCCCAGATGTAATGAATTTCCATATGTAATGAATTTGAGTTCATCAAAGGGGAAAAAATTTCCTGGGTGGACCTGATTTAATCAGGTTCAGGTGAGCCTTAAAATAAATGAGAAGTAGTGACAGCACTTTCCTGCTGGCCTTGGAAAGGGACTTTCAAGCCTCAAATGAGATCATAGCCCTGGGTGACACCTTGGTTTCAGTCTCATGAAACCCTGAGCAGAAGATCCTGCTAACGCACACCCAGAGTCCGCCATAGGAATTGTGAGATAATAAATTTGTTTTGCTTTAACCTACTAAGTTTGTGGTGATTTGTTAGAAATGGATAAAAAACTAATACAGTCTCTAACTGGGGTGCTCTCACCATCTGTGTGCTTCGAGGTCAAATTTTACATACTTAAATCTTCTGTTTACTAACAGAGATCTGAATCCACTCCCACCACCACACCCCCTAGGCTGTTGTCCCTTGATAGAATTTTGCATCATTTGCTACCTGAGATATTTAAATATCTTCCTAACTACAAGAACTCTGTCGAATTTCTAAGTTCCTGTAGATAGTGACTTGGGGGAGCTCCTCTGTGTTTCTTATATTCTTCCTGTATTTGGGCCATAACTCTTCTAGACAGTACAATGACATCCCATTAAATTCTGTATATCTTTCCTCATTTTGTCTAACTATTCCAATGTCAGTTTCTGGAAAACACTAGATTCCAAATCTATGATTCTAGAGTCAGACTCCTTCTACTCTTCCCTTTAGTAAACAAGGATAAGCTAGGTTTTGATGAACAGTCATGAGTGCTGAAATGATATTGAGATTCCTATTGTCCCTCACCATCCTGAGAGCATTCTAAAATTTCTCTGACTTGTGCTTCTTGGGTTTTCTCTGGTTTCTCTAACAAGATAGTAATTATATTCTAACATCATCACTTACTTAGTCCCTCAAAAATGTATAATAAGCCTTCATCAAGCAATCCTTAAGTCCACTTGTGCATTTATTCATTAAGCTTTTCTCTTAACAGTACAATGATAGCTGATCCATAATGCAGAATAATCTGAGACGTACCAAGAATAAGAGATAAAATTCCTATTCCATAAGACTTTATGACCTAGCTGGAAACAAGGTATGGATACAAAAAAAATTCATAGTTTTGCAAACAAAATAATTTATGTTAAGTGATACATGTTAAGTGATATCACTGGTAAAAATAATAAGTGGAGGTATAGATGAGGTTAAGTTAAAAACTTCATGGAGCAAGTAGAGTTGAAGTTCATTTATTTGTTTAACAAACATATATTTAGAATTGCTGATGTGTCAGTCACCGTGTTAGGCTCTGAGTGTCCAAGAATAAGGCACAGTCACCCTCTTCATCAAGCTTACATTGTAGCCAAGAAAACAAAAACATAAGAAAAGTATGAGGACACACACTATAATAAACACCATTACAATGGTGTATACAATATATAATGCAAAGCAAGAGGAGAGAGGGATTGGGCTGGAGATGAGAATGGGTGGAAGTCTGTGGTGAGGGACCATTTCAAGAGGTGATATTTTTGCTGAGCCTGATAGCCTGAATAACACTTGCCTTTTGTTAGCCATTTCCTGCACAACAAGAACTGCCCCCAAGCTCTTTACACTAATGAACCTCATATAATCCTCACAACAACTTCATTCGATCAGGGATATGATGGCAGTGGGGAGTAATTCCTGAAGAGGACGCTAAAGTCATCCTGTCACATCTTGTCTTCTCCTCCACCACTGCTCCAATCAAAGCTATTCTCATCTCTCTCAGACTTCCGCTGAAGCTGCTCTCTCAGCTGCTGCCATTGCCTTACACCTGGTCTCTTTGTGATCTTTTAAAAACACCAATCAGATAATGTCAGTGCTCTGAACAAACTTTCCAGTAGCTTCCCATCTCACTTGCTTTAAAACCCAAGGTTCTTACCATGGCTTTCAAGATCCTACATGATTTTTAAGATCCTACAAGATCTTCAACTCCTATGACATCATTTCCTACCACTCTCTCCTGACTCCATCGCTCTACAGCCCCCTTTCCCTCTCTTTGCTGCTCCTCAAATGTGCCAAGAATGCTCCTTGCTGATCCTCCTGCCTGGAACACTGTCTCCCAGATATTGGCACACCTCACTCCCTCCTCCATTCAGGTCTCTGATCAAATGTCATCTTCTCAGAAAAGCCTTCCTGACTAGCCTGTGGAAAACATTACCCACTCTCCTTTCCAGTCCCACATCACTCTGAATCCTTACCCTGCTTTCATCATGACTTTTACTGGATATTTTCTGTCTTCCTCAATGAGAATAAAGGCCTTGAACTTTATACAGTTCTTTATCCCCAGTGTGCAGCACAAAGGCTAGAACTAGAAGCTCAGTAAATATTGTTGCATTTTGCATTCATGAATGAATGAAATGACTTGTCAACGTCACACTCTGGGTGTTTGGCAAAGCCGGCCTTTGGATCCAGTCTTGCCTAATTCCAGACTCCAAGTTCTTAAATACTTCTTACTCCTGAGGAAGAAGAGGAAGCATAAGTTGACACTGGGGAAAGCTGGAGCATAGAGGATGTGAGAAAGACTTCACTTTCCTGAAGGTGAAATTAGGAAGATGGTTTGGGACAGACCAGGAAGGATCAGGAAGTCTTGAAAAGAAGCTCACAATTTCCCCTGTGGACATGGAGAGAAGGCTTGCAGCATGGTGTTAAGAGCCCCTCTAAATGCTAATGGTAAGAGCTTGAGACCGTCTGAACTGCGGAAAGGGCATTTATATACACTCTAATGGCACTCAGATTTTTTTCATCTCCATTAGATTTCTACAGAACACTGCAATCTAAAAGGGACCAAGTGGAGAATTTAGTAAATAGATTCCTTCTTGGTATTTTTCACACCTGACTTGGTATAGACTTTTTTTTTTAAGATTTTATTTATTTGACAGAGAGAGAGTGTGAGCACAAGTAGGGGGAGCGACAGGCAGAGGGAGGGGGAGAAGCAGGCTCCGTGCTGAGCAGGGAGCCCAATGTGGGGCTCGATCCCAGGACCCCGGGATCATGACCTGAGCTGAAGGCAGACTTTTAATGACTGAGCCACCCAGGCACCCCGGTATAGACTTTTAAAAGCTGAAGTTTCACATTATGGTTGGATTTTTTCTCCAATCTCTTTTGGTGATCATTCTGCGTATTGTTAATCATAATTATTATACTTCTTTTTTAATGCAAATGTGTATATGTTGTCCCTGGTCCCTGTTGAGCAGCATCCTTTTATTTTTATTTTATTATTATTTTTGTATGTGTGTATGGTGGGGTAGGCAAGGGGAGAGGTGAGTCTCAGGTTTCTGAATCCATACGTCCTGGTATTTCTTATGGCCAGGGAAATAATGGAAGATGGTTTCTTTTCAGTTCAATTCTAGGTTCTTTATATGATGGATTTTGTTTATTGCTCTTGATGCTTATTTTCCAATGAAGTCCCTAAGTAATCTCTCTCTGTTTTTAAATTTCCAAAGTTTTGTTATCCTCTCTGGTGCATTAGAGAATATGAATGTGAGCTGCTTGATTTATGTCAGCTATTATTTTCTATCTGGGTGGCTATGCTAGGTTTCATAATATGCCAAAGCTCATATTCAAATACAGACTATAGACCAGCATGTAAACAAGAGCAGAGAAATATTTTCTTTCTTCCACTGAGTAACTCAAAATAAGGGTGGGAAAAGGCAGCTTCATATGGGTTTAATCCTGGCTGGAAAGCAATGAAGCAACAACACTGTCTCTTTCGTTTTGGTAGTAATCAAAGCATGCAAAGCTGTGGCTGTTGACCCTTTGAAAAGCAGCAGAACTGTACCATGTATGCTGGCAAGCAGCACCCTGGCCTTTTTCCAAGCTGAATAGAGAGCAGTCCCAACCAGCCCGCTGACTGAGCAGGAAAAGCAGCGGCACCGTTGTGTTGCAGGAGACGCCTAAGAGGGATGAAGGGCACCAGAGAGATAGCTTTTTATGCTCTCAGGCGGAATCAAAGCTTCTGAAAAGCCACCATGCAAAGAATCAATACCAAAGGCCCAGAGAGAACCACAGATACAGGTAGGGAAGCTCAGGAGTGGCAAAATATATGTTGACCCTCATTTTCCAGTCGGCCTCCCAGGCTTTTAAAATCACTGGAGATGCTGGGAAAGGGGCATGTACTCTTCTGTAGTAAAAAAGTAGGCCTTGATTTGTGTATTTGGGATTTTTTCTCCCTTGTGATGGAGGGACATGGGATATGGCAGTGCTGTTGTTTACCCATGCATTTGTGCAAATGAGGAAAAGGCCCTTCTTCCTTAGAGATCCCTCCCCCATCTGCCCGGCACCTTCGTGTTGTGAACACCATGCATGTAATTTGCAGCCATCCGAGACAGAGTGAGCCATAGTACACTGCAAGAGTGTGGGAGGTGTCTTAGGAAAACAAAATGCTTGAGAGCTCCTGAATTTGCCTGGTATTTGAGGAAGTTTTCCCCCTTTTTTTATACCCCCTTCACTTAGATTTACATGCGGCTGATCTACTACTGTATCTACATCTATGCTAAATCACCCCTTTGCAACATGCAAATTAACCCCCCAAAATCTAAATCCAGTGCATCAGGAGAATTTCCACTTAAGGTTGTTCTGCTCCATCTTGTTGGTTTATATTTTATTTATGTTTTGTTAATAATAAATGTAATTATTTTATTTCTCTGTTGGACAAGTTTAGTTTGAAGTGCAAAGGCAATTATTTTAACTTTTTAATTTATATATAAAGATTAACAAGGCTTGCTTTCAGAAAAAATTAAATTACTAAAATAATAAAATAAAACAAGAATCACAATACAAGCCCAATAATATGTCAAATTAAGTGTTCAGATCAGGTTCCTATTCTAGGTGAGTATATAATTATTTGTATAAAGTTTATGTCCTATAGTTTTTTTCTTGCATTGATAATATATTAGATGATTCCTGATGTGATATCTTGAGAAAACCTTGAGCTGAGAAGAAAAAAATGTCAGATTACTAACTTCTTCTTGAAAGCCCCAGGTATCTGTGAAGACTCCTTCCTCCTTCTCTTGGGTTAGTTTGCTTTCTTTACTGTTAGGAGTTACCTTCTATTTTACCTAATACCGTAGCTCTTTTCATGTCCTTCATCCCCAAATGTCACTCTTGACCTTTACTGTGTGACTACCTGAAGTTGTACACTAAGCATGCATGAATTCTTCTTCACTCTTTCAGAAACTTCATTTGGTGCTTTAATGGTCTACCATTTCAATTCACCTCAATTCAACAACTATTTCTTGATAAACTATTATATACAGACCACTAGACAAGGACTTTGAGGGACACAAAGTTGAAGGAAAGATAAACCTTGTACTCAGCATTCAACAGGCAATAGCAACAATGATAATAAAAACTGGCATTTAACTTTTATTCAACATAATACTAGAAGTCCTAACCACAGCAATCAGACAAGAAAAAGAAATAAGAGACAAAGAAGAGGCAAAGAAATATTGTAAAGAAGAAGTAAAACTGTCACTGTTTGTAGATGACATGATACTATACATAGAAAATCTTAACAACTCCACCAAAAAACTACTAGAAGTAATAAATGAATTCAGTAAAGTAGCAGGATACAAAATTAATACCTAGGAATCAGTAGCATTTCTATACACTAACAACAAAGTCACAGAAAGAGAAATTTAAAAACAACACCATTTACAATTGCACCAAAAAGAAAAAACTACTCAGGAATAAACTTTTCCAGAGAGGTGAAAGACCTGTACTCTGCAAACCATAAAACGCTAATTAAAGCAATAAAGAGGGCACAAACAAATGGAAAGATATTCCATGCTGATGGATTAGAAGAATTAGTATTATCAAAATGTCCAAATGACCCAAAGCAATCTACAGATTCAATGCAATCCTTATCAAAATACCAACAGCATTTTCCACAAAACTAGAACAAATAATACAAAAGTTTGTATGGAACTGCAGAAGACCCCAAATAGCCAAAGTAATCCTGAGAAAGAACAAAGCTGAATGTATCACAGTCAAGATTTCAAGATATACTACAAAGCTGTAGTAATAATCAAAACAGTATGGTACTGGCACAAAAATAGACACGTAGATCAATGGAACAGGATACAGACCCCAGAAATAGATATATGGTCAATTAATCTTTGACAAAGGAGACAAGAATATACAATGGGGGAAGACTGTCTTTTCAACAAATGGTGTTGGGAAACCAGCATCTACATGTAAAAATGAAACTGGACCACTTTTAACACCATACACAAAAATAAACTCGAGATGGATTAAGACCTAAACATGAGACCTGAAACCATAAAAATCCTAGAAGAGAACACAGGCAGTAATTTCTCTGACAGCCATAGCAACATTTTTCTAGACGCATCTCCTGAGGCAAGGGAAACAAAAGCAAAAATTAACTGTTGGCACTACATCCAAATAAAAAGCTTTTGCATAGCAAAGGAAACCACCAACCAAACAAAAAGAGAACCTACTGAATGGGAGAAGATATTTGTAAATGATATATCAGGTAAGGGGTTAATATCCAAAATATATAAACCAACTCAACACCAAAAAACAAGCTATGGATTAAAAAATGGGAAGAGGATGATTTTTTTTTCCAAAGAAGACATACAGATGGCCATCAGACACATGAAAAGATGCTCAGCATCACTCACCATCAGGGAAATGTAAATCAAAACACAATGAGCTATTACCTCATACCTGTCAGAATGGCTAAATCAAAAACACAAGAAACAACTGTTGGCGAGGATGTGGAGAAAAAGGAACCCTCCTGCACAGTTGGTGGGAATGAAAACTTGTGCAGCCTCTGTGGAAAATATTATGAAGGTTCCTCAAAAAATTAAAAATAGAAATACTATAGTATATTCTTATCATTAGTTTACCAATAAGAACCCTGAAGCTTGTAGAGGATAAGTGATATTCTTAAAATCAGAAAGCCAGTAAGTGGTAGATTGAACATAATAAGGAGCATGTGCCAGAGCTGACGGGGACCAGACCCAGGCCTCATCTCAGCTGCGTGCTCACGGACTGATGTGTGTGTGTGTGTGTGTGTGTGTGAGCTTTATTCAGTCATAAAACAAGTTTCGCATAATTGTAAAGCAGGTTCTTCAGGATTCCAAATTCAATTTCATTATGCGTTTCACTTGGCTTCATACACATCACACAAGGAAAGCACAAGACAAAGTCGCACAACATAGAAGATACAGCGAGGGGTAAGGAGTTAACAAACCAAATTCAAAGTCAGTTACTGTGTTCAAGCAGTGGAGGATCTCTGTTATGTTCAGGGATTCGCTGGGCAGAGCCTTTGGCAGCCATTGCCTTTTTTGATGCCATCAAATGTGAAAGGGTCAGTGTCTGCAGAATCTGACAGTTTGCTGCAAAAATCCTCCCTTTTTGAAAGAGTTGAATCAATCTGGGGCGTTTGTGGGCCTCCCCTGGCTCTGCTGGTTATCAGTTTGGGTGTCGTCAACCTGTGCTGGCCTCAGGATATCCAGTCTTAGCGACGATGCCATTGGTTGCTTACATCGCTGCTTGACGTGAGTGACTCCATCTTGTGCCCTACATACATCCACAGGAGTTTTGTTTTCTTTCTTTCCTACCTTAAACACCGTGAGCCCTCTTACTTTCTTCGTATTTATTTGCAAGCTATCTTCTCAGGAACCTGCATCTTTGCCACAGTGACTTCTCATCTTAGAAAACTCACCTTTAGCTTCCACAGGCTGGGCTTCCCTGACACAGTCCCTACCAGATAAGACTAAGTGGCTCTTGTTTGGATTTCATGTGCAACCAACAAATCCACTCTCACGAAAACTTACCCCACTCCTTTGTCTCTTTCTGATCCTAGGCCAGGAGCTGCTAGCAGGCGGGGACTATTGTTCATCACACAGGCACCCGACTGGTGATTGTTTAACCAAGAATGAAGAAACAATAATCCAAAAATGATTTCTATTTGACTTTAGAATGCATTTCCTGTATTCCCGTCTGCTATAAACACAATCACCCACGACTGGAGATGTCACCCTCAGACTTAGAGCTTAAAAGGAAACAAACAAGCAAAAAAGCCCCTCCAGCTTTAAAATATGGGAACATGGGGTGATGTCTGCAACTGCTTGAGGGTGTGGAAACAGAGTCCATGCCTTATACATCCACTGTGGCTGGCCCCCCAGGGCCGGAATTGTGTTCTTGAGCCATGCTGTTTGCTTTACAGCTCGTGGACTTGCACAGAATTCTTTTTCTCTAACAACAACAATCATAAAAATAGCATGGTCTTTTTTGCAACCTTACTCATAGCCTAAGGAAGGGAAGATTACAAAATTATGCCAGTGTAAGATCATCAGCGGAGATCCCAAAAGGTCCTAACAATGCTTAGCAAATACTTTATATAATTTGGAGAACCGAGTAAGAGAGACATGTGCCATGAGTCCTAGAAAAAGACACTTGAGGTTGCCCTTAAAAGTAGGAATGCAACAAATCAACACAATCTTTGCTCTGAAATCTCCCTCCACTGGGAAGAGCAAATCCAAAATAAGTCTGAGTCAGTTTTGAAAGGACTTCCTCTAGGCCAGAAATGAATAAGTATTACGGAACATCTATGAGATGATCTCTGGTGTGAAGTACCCAGAGGTGAGGTAGCAAAACGTGGAGTTTCAGGGGAAAAAGGACTGGAGGCCGACAGACCTGCATTTCAGTGCCTTATTAGCTGTTGCTCTGAGGCCTTCGGGAACCTCTCTAGACCTGTGCTTTCTTGTCTGTAACACGCCGATAATAACCCTACCTCAGGTATGGTGTGACGTTTAAACAAAATCGTGTATTCAGAGTACTCAGCAAAGTGCCTGGCGCGGAGTGAGGTTTGGTAAACAGCGGCTATCACCTGCTGACATGTGTTTAACGTGGCTGGTACCAAGCACAGTCAATCTCAAATGAGACGCATATAGAGAAAACCTGTTACAAGAGAAAGTACATCTCTAGTGTTCGTGTACTCATAAATTACACCAGACGCTCCAAGGATAAACACAGCCCTGCCCTCTGTCTTCCTCCTCCACTAATTGTAACCTCCGTTAGAGCAAGAACATTTCTTCGTTTCCCTTGCTAGCTTTCTAGCATATAACATAATACTATTCTCAGAGCACATCTTGGAGTATATACTGAACAATATTTCATCCATATGCATTCTGCACTTAGGTGATTGGCTGCTGGAGAGCAGAAACAAGGTCGACTGTTTATTTGTTTTTATGCTCAGTTAACCACTGAGTATGAACTAGAGGGAAACTAAGCACGAAGCAAAACAGCTTAGATTAGATCTAGTTTACTAGCTCCAAATCCAAAACTTACTAGATCATTGTCCTCCTTGTGTCGTCTGAGGGAAGGTACCATGTGGCTGGTACCTGATGTCATCAAACCTAATTTTCATGATAATCCACGAGATAGATCCTCGTTTCCCAGGGTACAGAGGAAGCTAACTAAGGCTCTGAACAGTGAAGACTTTTCTAAAGCCAGACAGATATGTATGCAGCACCGTGATTTAACTCTAGAAGAGCTCAGTGCTTTCTCCCACAGCACACGGCCTCATGTCGGCGGTGACAGTGGAGGGAAGAATGATATGGGGCCGGGGCCCACGTGCCGCGAATTATAGTGTAGGATCTTGGTTGTTCTGCTCAGCACGCATCTTTTCTTGTGACACTGTAATTTCCTGATGAGGTGACTCACCAAGACTTTCCCCAGCATCTGCCTTATCCTGTGAGGTGTCAAGATCATAGAGAGAAACCATTAGTTTCATTAAAATCCAGCTCCCTGAGTTCATATGTCAATGTTCAGGCAGGAATGTGAAATGCCTTTTACATGACTAAAAGCTCTTCCCTGAATAGTCAGGACTTTTCCATGAATGGATAGAATTTTATTATACAAGATGTTCAAATAAGTCAGGAAAGATTCCTTTGAAAACTACTGCCAAGACGAAATTCTCCAAATGTTCCAGTCCAGAGGATGTTTGCTGCTGGGAAGACAAGCAACAGAGAAAGTTCATTTGTTGGTAGCTTCCCTGATATTTTAATTATATTCTCCAAATTCTGTTTAACATTTTCTTTGATCCAATAATTCTCAAAATAAAAATGTTTAATCCACATGCAGTAGTAAAATTAATGTATATCTTTTGCCTTACACTGAAATGAAATTGCAAATGCCAAGAAGCACATTTTGCTTCTAGTCAGAATGGAAAGTAACCTTTTGAAGGGCCTGATAAATTTGACTTCTTATGTAGTTTTCTGATAATCATCAGTTTAACTCTGTTAAATACCAAATGGCATTTTAAGCCTGCAAGTTGGCCAGAAAACTACGTTGAATTCCCACTGTCTTAAGCGACCTTGAATAGCTTAGCACATTGCAGTATCCTTCTGGTTGTCTGATACATAGCATATTTAGTTATTTTCTGCTCTTGTTGAAGGCAAACTCATCATGTCTTTCAAAAAATGTGTTATGTAATTCATTTAACCATGGAGGAACGTTAGCATTTTTAAAAATTCTGTGAATTTTTAAGTTCCTGTGGCATTTGGATCAAGGCTCACCTTTAGACAAAAGAACATTAAAGTTACTCCTTGCTGCTTGAAATCCCTCCCTTGAAAGTCACTCCTATCCACATCAGAGATACACTAATCCTTATGACGGTCTTATGGAGTAGATGTTAGTAATTCTACTTTATAAATGATGAAAATGAGACTCGAGGAATGTAAATATTATCCATGCAACTATAAAGTGGCCCAGGCAGGGGACAAACCACTAGGTCTGACACCAAGTCCAATCTTTTTACCTACAGCATGACTTTCTTAGCATTCCCTTATTTTTCTCCCCCTAAAGCTTTTCTCTTGACATTTCAACTCTAAAGACTCCCACAGTACCATAATTAGAGGTCAGAATTCTGACAAAGAAATGACAAATAGAAGAAATGACCAAATAATATATAAGTCATGATCTTCACCTATCCTTTTTTTTAAATTTTCTCCAAACTACTTGGTAGTTGATAGTTCACCCTCCGTGTATGTAGGGCTTTCTGGGCAAGTCTGTTGCCGGGCATGAATTAGCAACGCTAACAATCAAGGTTAACGTGGTTAGTATTCTAAAGGTTCGAGCAGGCTTGTCTCTATCCCTAAATAAGAAGAGTGCTTCCAGAATTCAAGTGGTAGTTTATGATCAATCATTGCCTTTGAATAGCAGTTACTCCTCATTCCATGCAACTACAAAATCCATGAAATTTCATGAAAAATCCACTGTAAGGGCTGACTGAATCACTTTAAAACCAGGCTGGGAGAGGCAAAGCTGAAATTTGGATACCAGATCCTGCAAAGATGTTTTAGAATGCTCTGTTTAGTCCCTGCAGTGAGATTTCACAAAAACCAACTTCTGTTTCACAGAAAAGGCTCACAGCATACTTGAGGAAAAAAATGCAGAGAATAGGAAAGGAGCCAGGTCTCACGGAATGTCAGGCACAGTACTGTGACATCCAGTGGACACTGTATTCTCTTACAGTCTGTTTTATTTGTATTGTCATCATATAAGAGAATGAGAGTTTCAAAACTCAGGCAAAGTTTACAGAGGCGCTTTCAGCTGTGGTCGAGCATTGTACTAGACCAAGGAAGGGGGCCAAAGAAACCATTCCCACATATCCTTATAGTCTGTAACAAGGTCCCCATAAACCCAGAGTAATATTAGGAAGTAAGGGCGATGCAGTCCTTGCTCTCATGTTGTTTGGTAGAAGGCTGAATCTGCCTTTGCTGGAAAAACCCCCCTTTGCAGCGAGATGATAACATTCCTGAAAGTTTTGGTGTTAAAATGTCTTCTATTTGAAAAGATGAAGATAATAGACTGCAGGGTTTTTGTGTTTGTTTTTTTTTAATTCCTTAATTAAATTACAAGTTTGTCATTGTTAGGGGTTGAATTTCATCCCCTAAAAGATGTTGAGGTTTTAATCCCCAGTACCCGTGAATGTGACCTTATTTAGAAACAGTCTTTGCAGTTGATCAAGTTAAGATGAAATCATTAGGGTGGGTCCTACTCCAATATGACTGTGTCCTCACACAAAGGGGAAATCCGGACCCAGAGACAGATGCATACAAAGGAAAGATGAAGTAAAGATACTGGGAGAATGCCATCTACAAGCCAGGGAATGGCAAGAATGCCAGCAAGCCACCAGAAGCTAGGGGAGAGGCATGGAACAGATTTCCCTGCACAGCCCTCAGAAGCAACCAAATGTGGGCACACCTTGATCTCTGTTTCTAGCCTCCAGAACCTCAAGACAATACATTTCTGTGATCTAAGGCTCCTACTTTGTGATGATTTTTTATGGCAGTCCTAAGAAATTAATGTAGCCATTCTAGATCAATTATCTGTTTTTATTTTTATCTTGTTTTGCTTTTTGAAATTTTATTTTTTGAAGTTTTATTTTGTTTTATTTTTTTTTATTATGTTATGTTAGTCACCATACAGTACATTATTAGTTTCTGATGTAGTGTTCCATGATTCATTGTTGGCGTGTAACACCCAGTGCTCCATGCAATACGTGCCCTCCTTAATACCCATCACGGGGCTACTAGTTCTTGAAATCTCAAAGTCTGGGAACCCTTAAACTGGATTAACTTAAAATCCCATCCAATCTTGAGATTTAATGATATCTTACACTGTGGAACATTTTTCCTAAGTTTTCTGATGAGTCATCAGGTACCTACAGGATTGGAGACTTCCAGATTCTCCTTAAGATAGCAGAGTATAAATAGGAGCAACATTTAGGTGTTTCAGGGCCAAACCTGAGAAAATATCTCACTGCATAGCTTGAAACATTAAACATGGATGTTTGATGGATTTCTTTCCCTGAGGTTTGAGTAGGAGTAAAACTCTAAGTGCTCTTGGTATAAAATATAAGGATTAAACACTCCCCTCTCTATGGATCTGATGAAGGTGCATGTTCCTCAGAAGGCTAGAGATAGCTACCCCAAATATGTGGCATTCTCTATTTGGTTCAACAAACAGTCCTCATCTCGCATAGGTCATAGAAACTCTTTCTCCTTTCCTTTCTTCTCCTAGGCAAGCTACACAAAAGGGGATTAGGGACAATGGGGTATGTTTTACCAGATCATGCTTGAATGCACTGATGACTGCCAGGTTTCCTTTTCTCAGATGGGTTTGGAAAAAATCTAACTGGGAATTCATTCACTCATGTATTCACTCATGCATTTATTCAATGAATAGTAAAAAAAAAAAAAAAAAAGAGGAGACTCAGGAACACCAATCCCTACTGTGTATCAGATTGTCACAATATTGAACTCTACATCTGAACCTAATGATGTACTACATGTTGGCTAATTGAATTTAAATAAAAAAAAAAGAAAAAGAAAAGAAACATCCTTTCCTTCCAGGGATGGGTACCTTCCTTTATGTCTGCCCACAAAGATTAAAGACCAGTTACCCCCCCCAAAAAAGAATGTCACAAAAATGACTCTAATTATAATAGCTACTATGTGTTAAAAATCTTTATCTTCATTTTTAAAAAGATTTTATTTATTTATTAGAGAGAAAGAGTGCATGCAGGTGTGCTTGAGTGGGCGGGGAGGGGCAGAGGCAGAGCAGAAACAGACTCCCTGCTGAAGAGGGAGCCCAACAAGGGGCTGGATCCCAGGACCCTGAGATCATGACCTGAGCTGAAAGCAGATGCTTAACCTACTGAGCCACCCAGATACCCCTACCTTCATTTTATAGATGAGCTCAGTAATTGAACTCGTCCTTAGTCTCACAGCTGATAAATGCAGCAGCTTGGCCTCAGTTCTGTATGACTCCCATGTCTTCACTATATCATGCTGCCTGCCCTTAGAACCCACCAGACTGGTGTTTATACATCACTGTACCCTAAGACATGCCTTCATTCAGGAGCTGGCTTCTCCCAGTCTCTTCTGACCTCCAGCCAAAGTCCACCATGTCACAAAAACCTGCTTGAAAACTAACCTGCTCCAGGAAGACTTCCAGACTTGCTGGTCTCCATCTTTACTCGGCCAGCCTCTCAGCACTTACATATTTCATTGCTCAACTTCTGTTTGTTTGTTTGTTTTGCTTTTATTGAAATGCTGTGCTGTTTTTGGTATCAGTGTGTCTCTGTATTTAATATTACCTCAGTGAAGATCATCTGGTCTTCAAAGGAAAATACCATTATCTCCTAGTTTCTAGTCCTAACTCTGCTGCTAAGAAGATGGACAATCTTGGTTATATCACTAAATCTATTCGAACCTCCATTTCCTCATTGATACAGAAAGAGGGTAGTGGGAAGATGCGGTCAATCGGCATTTCTTACCCTGATAGGTGTATATGTAGTGTCTCCCAAGCATCCCTGTCCTTTGCTGGTTCTGGGAAGTGCCCAGTTGAGGCTTGTGGCCAGATTTGCTCATGTGAGGGCTACTCTGGTCTTACCAAAGCAGACTACCTTCACATCCCTGCTGGGCAACCTTGGCCAACACTACTGAGTGTAGACTCAGGCAGCCCACACTGCTGTCTCACCTGATCTTCCTGTTTCCTTCTCCCTTTCACTTGCCATCGAGCCATAAGTACTGCTTCAGACCAAGTGAGATTCTTCTCCACATCTTCCTCATCTTTACAGACCATTCTGTCTTCCTAAAGTACATTTACACTTCCTGCCCCCTTGATCAGTCCCTTTTCCTAAAAGACGTGGTCATTTCTCACCTCCTCCGTGAAGCCTTCCCTGACTACCAGTCTGCCATCAGAATCTTTGCAACTGCTGCAGCTTTTAAAAATATTTGCCCCTCTGCATTTTAACTGCATCATGTAGAAAGAACGTACTGTAGTGTTATGAGCATGGTGTCTTGGTTTCATATTGCTACATTTATAATCATCACTGTGCCACTTATTAGCTATGTGCCTTGAACAAATTATTTTTCTGCACCTCAGTTTCTTCTTCTGTCAAATGAGGATAATAATAGTACTTATCACCTGGAATGTGTTTAAGGATTGATGAGTTAAAGCATGAAACTGCATAGAAGAGTGAATGTATTATTGAATTAGCACTATACACTAATACCATCCCATATTCCTTTTTCCCTCTAGGGTTCCAAATCAGAAAAGAACTAATTTGTTATAACATCAGAGTTATAAAATCTTAAGATCTCCCTTTCTTTCTGTCTTTTAATGTCTCTCCTTCCATCACCCACCTCACATCTCAGCCTCCTCTCTCTTCTTGAATTGTCTGATGTAATAACTTTCACTTGTACCTCTGCCTGATACTTAAAGAATGCACCAACAGTTGGACCATTGCTGTATAAAAGGACAGGGTAAGATTTGTTATTGGAAAGATTAAAAGACCTAATATATGTGAAAATGCCCAGGGATGAATATGGCCCAGTGAGAGCATGTGGATTCATTCACAGAATGTTCATTAAACAGCTGTTCTGTACCTAGCATGTGCCACCAGATCCTGGGAATACAGTCCTTGCCTTCATGTTGTTTACTGTTTAGTGAGGGATACAGATAACTCTACCCACAGTTGGGATATGATGTGATTAGTTGTGATGAAGGGAGGAAACCAGATGCTATGGTAACCCGCAGTGCATGTAATTCTCTTCCAGACTAGGTGAAGGTTTCCTGAGGAAACCAAGCTGAGTCTCAAAGGTTAAATGGGAATCAATCAGCCTTGGAGGAGCAGTCTTCCAGACTAAAGGATAATCGTACGGGAGAAGACACAAAGGCCTAGAGCACTGCTGTGTTTTGAAACTACCACAAGAAATTCTGAGTGATTGAGAAATGGGAAGGGATAAGCATGGACCAAATTATAAGGGCTTTTATGTGTCTGCCTGGATTTTACCCTGCAGACAATGGAGAGCTCTTCAAGAGTTAGGAAAGGGATTAATAGTGCAAACAGGAGTTTGCAGGGTTATTGCAATAACCTCTGTGAAAAAAAAGCGTAAATTCAACTAAGGGATGAGGACGAAAAGACCAGAGAAGAGACACCTGGGTGGCTCAGTTGGTTAAGCTTCGGCCTTTAGCTCAAGTCATGATCCCAAGGTCCTGGAATGGAGCCCCGAGCTGGGAGCCTGCTTCTCCCTCTGACACGTCCCACACCTGTGTGCTCTCTCTCTCTTAAAACACACACACACACACACACACACAGAAAAAAAGACAAAGTAAAAATAAATAACCTCGGAGAGAAAATACATAAAGTTCACACCAATTGTTTTGGGGGTGTAATTGTACTACATCTTTCAGTGATTTGATGTTAGACTCTTCAACATTTCAACAGACTTTCTAGATGCAGCAACTGTAATGGTAGGAATTTTCAGTACATCCAAGATGATATTTGAGCAGTGAGGACTGGAGGACGCCTCACCCACATCTCAGTGTCAGCAGTCTTTCCCATGGAGGTGTACCCTTGGGTTGCAAAAATAACCCAAAGTTACCAATTTTATTCCTAATTTACTTTGGCATGTTTCTTTAGATACAGAGCATGTTTAATTTTATTTCTTATCTTACAGACCTCTGTCCCTATTTCTCTGCTGGATCACTGCCAAACCCCAAGCTCCTATCATGCACAGTAACTATTTCCTTCTCTGTGGGCAGGCAGGCTGCTAGAGTTGGGGGAGAAGGAGATGTTCTCTGCTATATATATAACATGGCTGGACCTTGAAGTGTGGCTGCTTTGTATCCTCATCCTGAGTGTTAGCCTCTTAGAGTGTGCAGGAACCAATGACCGTGTGTCCACAGCTCTGAGCGAGGCTAAATGTAGATTGAACCACCAGAGACTACTTAAGTTTGCTTTTATATCCCTTCTGCTGACAATTTTATATTGTAATTGGGAATAGTGATAGACTGAGGGAGGAAAGAGACTGTGAAGACATTGCATTAAGCATTTCTTTTAAGATCCTATTTATTTTCCTGTCTGAGGGGAGACACAAAATGTTATGCATGCATTTTGGTGCATACGTTAACATGGGAATTGCCTTCCAGCCTATATTTCAATTTTAAGACAGGAGAGGAGGAGTGAGAGACATAAGCACAGCCTTCGATAGGGGACCACTGCCATATGGAACGTTGTGCACTCCACGAAGAATGGCAAGTCTATACTGGGAGGTAATTGTAATGCATGAACCCATTTATCTTTGATAAGCCTCTCCAAACCCAAGTGACAAAATGGTGATGGTCTGGACTTGAGTGTTTTGATACTTGACTGTTTGTTGCAAGATATATGTTGGATCAGTGGGAGGAAACAGAGTGGCTTAGACAGGAATTATAGTTTAGTGAAGTCCTAATCAACTTTTTTTAAAGAAAAACAGTGACATATGTGATGAGACTGATGCCCAAGATTCTAGGGAAGGATTTACAAATAAAACGGAGCAAAAAAGGCCTACAAGTTTCCTTGGCAATCCCCAGAGATCTCACCTTGAGCTTAGAGGTTTAAGTGCTAGAGCTGAAACTTGAAACACTGGCAGATGTTGATTTTTCAAGAAGATTGTTTTGGAGTGTAGTAGCTTTCTGTCTTGTTATTCAAATCCCCAGAGACATAAGTGGAATTTAAATTCCCAAAATAGGATTGGAGAGCTGTAAGAAAATGAGTAGTCATCAGCATTGCTATTGTGTGGAAGGATGTCACGCAGAAAGGAATTGTGGAAGGCATTGGTTTTGACGAAGACTTTCATTCTAGATGTTCTGTTAGTAAAAGACAGATTATTTCAAGTAGATTACCACAAAATTGAATGGGTAGGAAAAGAGAAACCAGAGATATCCATTGTCTACTGAAGTTTTGGCAGCTCCCAAGACAGATAGTTTCATTCATTGATTTATGAAACTTTTTTTGACTATGTATTATGTGCCAGACACTGTTCTGACAACATGACTATCGATGGGCAACAATTTCTACCTCCAAAGGATTTACAATCCAAGAGGTATGTGAGCATAACTATTAAATTTAGGAGAATGTGAGAACTGTTCACTTCAAAAGGAAAATCTTTCAACAAATCATGAAGGCAAGCATGTACACACATCAGGCAGCATTGGTAATATTCGGGAAATGGGACAACATTCAATCATCTGTTTACTTTTTCCCAAACCTAACTTTGGATTTTGAATCTAAGACCGAAGAGGGATTTAGCCACAAAAAGGATGAGAAAAAATAAATAGAAAAACAAATATATTGAACTTCAAAAAGATAAAACCTAAGTCAAAGCGGAAAGCCGAGATCTGAGCAGAATGGAGAATCACAGCTTCTATCTGCCTTCCCCTCCCTCATGCAAAGTGTTTACTGAAGTAAGATGATATAAGAAATATCATTTATCACCGATAGAAAAGCTACAGACTCCACCAAAGAAAAATACTTTTATAAAAGAAACCCTAGAATATATAAAAGTTAATCACCACAAAATAAACTACCAAGTGAAAAAAGGAAGAAAAGGGACACATAAATCTACTTTCCTAAAGAATAATAATGATAATAATAATAAGCCAAATAGAGAGAATAAGAAAAATGTAGTAACATAATTTGCACCATTGAAAGGGAAATAAGACGCTAGGGTCTTATTTCAGGGCCCCCACACGGTGGTAGACTGAGGACCATGAGAGAAGTGTTATCCGTCATCCCCTGGTGTTCACCAGCTTTGGTGAGAACCTGCCATGTGCCTGGTCATGGGCCTCATGCAGCAGGTAGTACAAAGAATGAGTCACCATCTGTATCCTGAAGACATAACAAAAACAAGTTCAATCTACTGGGAAAGCAAACAGGTGCTCAGCTCTATAGGTAAAGTTCAACCTATGGTAAATGCTAGAATCAAAGGTAGGAAGCCAAGAAATCTAGCAGATTTGGAAAGAAAAGAAGGAGCAGTCTTTTTTGATAATCAGTAAATTCTTCACAGAAGAAGACAATAGTGATGAGGTCTGGAAAGAGAGGGAAGTAAGCAACAAGGATGCCATACGTAAAGGCACCGGCGTAGGGAAGTGTGGGAAATAGTCAGGAAATGGCAGCAAGTTCCCTGAAGGTGTTTGGGGGGATGGGTGGGGCTGACTTGGGAATGAAGATCTTATTTACCATATAAAAGATTGGGAATTTAAATTTATTGGCAATCAGCAGTTGATGAGTCAGAGAGTGGCATATTTAGTTTAAGAGAGATACTTGTAATAGCTATAGTGGGTTGAATGGTGGCTCCTAAAAAGATATGTTCTGCTCCTAACTCCTGAAACCTATGAATGTTACCTTATTTGGAAAAAAAGTTCTTTGCAGATGTCATGCCGTTAAGGATTTTGAGATGAGAAAATCATGCTGAATTATCTGGAGGGGTCCTCCATCCAATGACAAATATTCTTATAAGAGAAAGTAGAGGGATATTTGAGGCAGACACAGAGGAGAAGGTGATGGGAAGACAGAGGCAGAGATTGGATGATACGGTGACAAACCAAAGAACACCAAGCAATGCCAACAGCCACTAATACCTGGAAGAAGATTCTCTCCTAAAGCCTTCAGAGGGGGGTTGGTCCTGCTGACACCTTAATTTCAGACTTCTAGTCTCCTGAACTGGGAGAGAATAATTTTCTATAGTTTTAAGTCACAGGTTGTGATAATTGATTAGAGCAGCCCTGGGAAACTAGCACAACACTTCAAAACTAATAAATTACAAATAAAATAGTAGTGACTGGCATTCAGTATAATGCCTTTCAATATACAAACCTCTTTTCCACACATTATATTATTTTCATGATAAAACAGTGAGGTGCTACTATTGTTTTCCCTATTTTATTGTTGAACCTGAGCTTCAAAGAAATAAAATCACATCCTTCAGGTATCCAACATGTACCCTCAACTCTGTTTTTACTACCCACCTAATTGCTTTAGTAATGTATCAGTTCTCACAGCCACCATTCTTCCTCATCCAAATGTAGCTGATAGCTTCAGATGGCATATAAGTAGTTCTTGAAGTCCTGGGCTGCAGATTAGACCAGAGGAGGAGGGAAAGAGATGGAGGGGTCCAAAAGGGACCAAGATTAGGAGATTCTGAATAAGGATTAAAAACAGTAGGTTGTCCCCCTTCAAATTTTCTTGGGTTTCAGCTACTGACTCTGTAGTATTGAGTAAGATTTTTAAACTTGAGTCTCTGTTCCCCATTCTAGAAAAAAGGGCATACTAATTTCTATCTGGGTTGGTTTAAGGAGTAAACAGTGCATTTAAAAAACAACTTTGCAATCTGTAAGGACAGAGCATAAATGTTAGGTAATTATGAGAGCGAAAGCAGAATGGTGTAGACCCAATTGCTCATTAGTATCACTGAGGGAACTTTTAAAACTTGCTGATATCTAGATTCTTCCCCGGAAGTACTAAATCGGAATTTCTTAACGTGGGCCTTGGGCATCATTATTTTTTAAAATCATCTTAAATTATTCTTACACATGCTGCCAGTTTTGAGAACCCCTGCTAGGGTGGGAAAAAATGAGCTCTGGGGTCAAATTGATCCAGGCATAAATTCCATATACTAACTTTATAAATCGCTGCTTATAATTGTGTTGTAAGTAAGTTGCTTAACCTATCCAAATCTCTGTTTTTTCAACTTTGAAACAGGTATAAGAATACTTAACTCTTAATGCTGCTTTAGAATTGAATTAAATGTATGTACAAATGGGATAGTTGGTTCAGGTTACTTTGATTTCCCCCATCCCTTTTACATCAATAAAGTGAGTAGAAAGCTAAAAGGGAAGAGGGGAATGAGGGAGTTGCATTTAGCACATGATATGCATTTCCAAAAATTAACTCCAAGTTGTATTTTCTCAATGTGAAGTGAAGTCATATGGAGATGTGGCTCTTGTGTTATGAATGCAGATATCAGTATATGCAAACATCACCCAGAACTGTTTCTTATAAAATTAATAGTTTCCCAGGGGTTATAATAATTCACATTAACTGTGAAACCAAGTGTTTCCTCATTAATCAATGCTCTAGGAAGGTGCCAGCCATTTCCTGTGCTTAGCAAGTCGATTAGATTAGAGTCACAAGACAGCACTTTTATTGTCAAGGGCATTTATGGTCATTGAATGTTAGGTCACCTGTAATAACCAAATGTCATTCTGCTCACCAATAGTGGAGGTGTTCAAAAATTGGTAATAAGATGGAGTGGTGGTCACAGCTTTTGTTGTTATTTTTACTTTAGTTATGGAAAATCTCTGTACTGCAAGGCATTCTAGAATCCAAACTGGCATTTTTATCTTCCTTCTCTAGTCTGGAAGATGTTTCTTTTCTCTTAGAAATGTACAGTTTCTGCACACACCTAAAAAGCTCTAAAAAACTCTACATCAGGTACATCATTGGACATGCTGTAACAACATTGAGGATACATGCCTTTAATTTGTAATTATAGCTAAGAAGAGAATACTTCAGCATATTGTGAATTACATTAGAAACTCATTTATTAAATAAACCATATTGTATTGGTTTACTAAGTCTAACCCCAGTAGTAATAGGCATATCTACAGCCCAGATTTTGGTTTCTAATTCTGTCTCCAATAAAAGAAACTAGGGGAAGAATGGCTGATTCTAAGATTGTGATAGGGAATACACGACATAAGCTTAGAGTATCTTGGAGAGCCAAAAAGTAAGGAAGTGCAAAGAACAAAACAATACACACAATTGTGGAGATATGTCAAAGGGACACAAAATCAACTAAAAGAGCTCACAGTGGCCAAGGAAGAAACATTTTAAACAACAAAATAAAATCATACTGGATTATAATCCAAAGTATAAAATAAATAAATACCCATGAGTCCATACTGATATAAATAAACGATTGAATAAATTAATGGAGGAGAGCAGACAAATCTCCCATATAGAAGAATTCCAAATAATTTATGTAGATCCTTCATCCTCAAGGAGGTGGAGCACAACTCTGCATTCCTTCTTAAGTGTGAGCTGCACATAGTGATTTTCTCTCAAAGAGTGCAGTCTGAAAAGGGCGGGGGAGAGGGGAGGAGGATATTAGGGTTTTCCAGAGAAACAGGGTAACCAATAGGAGATAAGATATATTCCGCTGTTGGCAAGCTGGATAACCAGGAAAGCTGGTGGTATAAATCAAAGGCTTGAGGCTGAAGAACCAGGGAAGTCAATGGTGTAATTCCCAGTCTCAAGCCACAGGCCTGAGAACCAGGATTACAGGGGTGTCTGGGGTGGAGGGCTGCTGGTTCAAGAAGAGAGAGAATTTGCCCTTCCTCTGCCTTTTTGTTCTACTTGGGCTCTCAGTGATTTAGATAATGCCCACCCACACTGGTGAGGGCAGGTCTTCTTTATTTGGTCTATTCATTCAAATGCTATCTTCCAGAAACACCCTCACAGACACACCAGAAATACTGTGTTATTGACTATTTGGGCATCTCTTAGCCCACCTAAGTTGATACATAAAATTAACCATTTACAATGGAGAAGTCTGAAAAAAACTGCCTCGCCAGCTAATCGAAGTTAATATCAATAGTGATAAATAATGTTGATAGTATGTGCTTTTGATATTATGTGATAACAATAGCATTTTACTTCTATGGTCTTTCTCCCAGAATCCCTGTCCAATCATGAGAAAAACATCAGGCGATTCTCAATACAAAGAGATTCTACAAAATCCTTGATGAGGAACATCTGAGAAACTGTCATAGCAAAAAGGAGCTGAAGGAGATATAACTAAGTATAATAAGATATCCTGGATGAGAGCCTAGGAGGGAAAAGGGGCATTAGAAAAAAGCTAATGAAATCTGAATGAAGTATGGACTTCAGTTCATTACAACATATCAATATTGGTTCATTAATTGTAACAAATGAATCATAGTATGATTTTGTGATGTATAAGAAATATATATTTGATCATTCAGATGACCAGAATATATTTCTCAGACATATTTGGTCCTTTTCCACAGTTCCTGGCTCATGGTTCCCAAAACCCTTGGGATTTCCTGAGCGATAAGAGTAATAGGAACATCTTTTGTTATAATATTTGGTCCCTTGTCCTCCTTTCTTGAAAATGGGCAAAGCATATAAAAGGGATTTCTCATAGTGAAAGACATATCAATGGTTTTCATATGTGTGAAAATAGATGTAACTTCATGATGAAGAAATACATGCAAAACAATGAAGTACCATTTTTAAAAACCTATCAGATTAGCGAAGTCCAAATATTTCATAATACACTGAGATGGTAAAGATGCATCAAAACAACTATCTCACACTTCGTTGATGAGCATGTAAAATGAAATGCCTTCTTTGGAAGATATTTTAGTGACATTGTAGCAGAAGCTGATGGAGCCCTGTCTATATCCCTGCACCCCTACATCTCAATGTATATGGCCTAATTTCCTAATGACATCAGCACCTACTACAATGGGTTGGGATGCAGGGCATGCCCTGGTTTATGCAATATCTCTAGAATATGACAGAATAAGTGATAATGAGAATTATAAGGACAGTAGGGTTGTTGGTTGCTGTTAGTGTCCTAGGTATACTAAGAAAAAAGTGATGGGCTCAGCTATCAATCAGGATACAATATGAAAGCCAGAAGTCTTCAGAGAACTGTTTACTATTCAAAAAGCAGCCTTTGGTTCTACTGGACCTAGTAGAAACTTTTCCTAATTATTAGACATCACCTGATTATTTGACTGGAGATGCTCGTCACAAGCTGGTTACTGTCAGATCCTCTGCATCATTAGGTTGGGCAGGTACAGCAGGAACCCATCATACAGTGAATGGTACATTTGTGATCAGGCATGAGCATGTCCAGAGGAACAGCTGAGTTATATGACCTGGTGGCCCAGCCCCCACATATTACCTAACTTGTTAAACCAGTGTATCTCCTTCAGGTCACACCCGTGATTTCACAGAGTTCCCACAACCAGTTGTCAGAGGTTGATAAAACCCAGGTCTGAGTCACAGATGGGTTGGCTCAATATATCATGTGAGTTAAAAATAGACTGCTTAGGCAACATAACTCCACTCAGGGGTGGTCATAAAAGACAGCAGAGAAGGGAAATTCTCACTACTAAGGGCAGAAGTTGAGGTAATAAAATATTCATGAACTTGTGTAGATGGTTTAAGTGAGGGAAGGTTCAACTGTAGCAGATGCTGTTGGTACTCTAACCATATTCTCTCTCCCTTGCCCTTCAGTTCATGCTGGCAGGACCTCCAACTAGCAGCATCTGTGTTTCTTTCCTTCTCTGGCCAATAAAATCCACTTTGCCTGCCTGTGAAGTAGGCCAGAAGTGTGGGGGAGTTAATCCCTCCTGGCAGTGGGGCAGAGGGAAGCAAAGTGGGGAGTGCCTCTGAGGGGAGGAGTATTTTATACCTTAAGTTATAGAGAATTTCCAGCACATCCTCATACATTTAGAATGACTTTTGGTCAATTTCATTACTCTTTTTAAATTATCTACAGACAATCCTATTATTACCTGAACCCAAGACAGAGCGGTGCTCTGTCCTCAGCTGCCGCTGCTCCCAGGACCACACAATGGCCCTCAGACAATGACTGACCTGACAGGACAAGAGTCGGTGTACTGTTAGCCCAGCTCCTTCACCCTGTGCATGGGGTAACTCTGAGACTTGTGTTGATACAGGCTCCTAGAGTTTCCGAGGGTTTCAGAAGGACTGAGCTCCAAATATTCAAAGTAGTGAATGGCTTGTTGATACACTTATTACTGGCTCCTCTCCTTCCCTGTCTCGTTTTCCCACTCCCCTGTTGGGCTTTCCTTTACCACCTACATAAACTACTTGTATTTGAGTCCTCGTCTCAGGGTCTACTTCTAAAGGAACCTAATCAAGATGGGTTTTTATTAAACTTGTAAATGCACATACCTTTTGCCCCAAGAATCCACTTGCAAGAATATGTCCTAAAGATAGACTCACACATGTGCCCAAAGACATATGATCTTTATAATTATAGTAGTAAACACCATTGAGTGCTTACTATATACTAGGCACTGAAGTTCTCTTCATAGAGTAATTCACTCGATCCTCAGGAGAACCTTCTGAAATTACTACTAAATCTTCACTTTACATATGAGGAAACTGGGGCATACAGAGGTTAAATACTTGATTAAAACTGTGAGAGCAGAGCCAAGGTTCAAACCCAGGAAATCTAACTTTAAGGCCCATCCTTATCCACTCTCTATCTCCATACCAGGATACTTGCTGCAGCATTGTTTGTAATAGCTAGAAACAGCCAGAATGTCCCTCATGGGAAGCCAGTTAGGTAAGTTATGGTAGGTTATATTAAAATATTCAGAGCTATTAAAAATAGTAAGGCTTATATGTTAATATAGAAAAAAGCCCAAGATATTGTTAAGTGAGGAAAGCAAGGTGCAGAACACTATGTTTGTTAGATAGGCTTCCGATCTTGCAAAATCCAAAGAGCTATGTGTACATATATGTTTCTGTGTGTGTTAATTATCTTGGGAATAGCTATTGCCTTAGGAGAGGGCTGTGTGTCAAGCATGAGCAGGAGACATACTTTACATTGTATACCATTTTTTACTGTTTTAATTCTTTAACCTAAGTATATGTCACTCTTTCAAAAAGCTATACTAACATTAACAAAAGAAAGAACAAGAATCATATGATCCTCTCAATAGATGCAGAAAAAGCATTTGACAAAGTACAGCATCCTTTCTTGATCAAAACTCTTCAGAGTATAGGAATAGAAGGTACATACCTCAATATCATAAAAGCCATCTATGAAAAACCCACAGCGAATATCATTCTCAATGGGGAAAAACTGAGAGCTTTCCCCCTAAGGTCAGGAATGCGGCAGGGATGTCCACTATCACCACTGCTATTCAACATAGTATTGGAAGTCCTAGCCACAGCAATCAGACAACAAAAAGAAATCAAAGGCATCCAAATTGGCAAAGAAGAAGTCAAACTCTCACTCTTTGCAGATGATATGATACTTTATGTGGAAAACCCAAAAGACTCCACCCCAAAACTGCTAGAACTCATACAGGAATTCAGTAAAGTGGCAGGATATAAAATCAATGCACAGAAATCAGTGGCATTCCTATACACCAACAAGACAGAAGAAAGAGAAATTAAGGAGTCGATCCCATTTACAATTGCACCCAAAACCATAAGATACCTAGGAATAAATCTAACCAAAGAGGCAAAGGATCTGTACTCAGAAAACTATAAAATACTCATGAAAGAAATGGAGGAAGACACAAAGAAATGGAAAAACGTTCCATGCTCATGGATTGGAAGAACAAATATTGTGAAGATGTCAATGCTACCTAGAGCAATCTACACATTCAATGCAATCCCCATCAAAATACCATCCACTTTTTTCAAAGAAATGGAACAAATAATCCTAAAATTTGTATGGAACCAGAAAAGACCCCGCATAGCCAGAGGAATGTTGAAAAAGAAAAGCAAAGCCGGCGGCATCACAATTCCGGACTTCCAGCTCTATTACAAAGCTGTCATCATCAAGACAGCATGGTACTGGCACAAAAACAGACACATAGATCAATGGAACAGAATAGAGAGCCCAGACATGGACCCTCAACTCTATGGTCAACTCATCTTTGACAAAGCAGGAAAGAATGTCCAATGGAATAAAGACAGTCTCTTCAACAAATGGTGTTGGGAAAATTGGATAGCCACATGCAGAAGAATGAAACTGGACCATTTCCTTACACCACACACAAAAATAGACTCAAAATGGTTGAAAAACCTCAATGTGAGACAGGAGTCCATCAAAATCCTAAAGGAGAACACGGGCAGCAACCTCTTCAACCTCAGCTGCAGCAACTTCTTCCTAGAAACATCGCCAAAGGCAAGGGAAGCAAGGGCAAAAATGACCTATTGGGACTTCATCAAGATAAAAAGTTTTTGCAAAGCAAAGGAAACAGTCAACAAAACCAAAAGACAACCAACAGAATGGGAGAAGATATTTGCAAATGACATATCAGATAAAGGGCTAGTATCCAAAATCTATAAAGAACTCATCAAACTCAACACCCAAAGAACAAAAATCCAATCAAGAAATGGGCAGAAGACATGAACAGACATTTTTCCAAAGAAGACATCCAAATGGCCAACAGACACATGAAAAAGTGCTCAATATCGCTCGGCATCAGGGAAATCCAAATCAAAACCTCAATGAGATACCACCTCACACCAGTCAGAATGGCTAAAATTAACAAGTCAGGAAACGACAAATGTTGGCGGGGATGCGGAGAAAGGGGAACCCTCCTTCACTGTTGGTGGGAATGCAAGCTGGTGCAGCCACTCTGGAAAACAGTATGGAGGTTCCTCAAAAAGTTGAAAATAGAACTACCATATGATCCAGCAATTGCACTACTGGGTATTTACCCCAAAGATACAAAAGTAGGGATCCGAAGGGGTACTTGCACCCCGATGTTTATAGCAGCAATGTCCACAATAGCCAAACTGTGGAAAGAGCCAAGATGTCCATCGACAGATGAATGGATAAAGAAGATGTGGTATATATATACAATGGAATATTATGCAGCCATCAAAAGGAATGAGATCTTGCCATTTGCAACGACGTGGATGGAACTGGAGGGTATTATGTTGAGTGAAATAAGTCAAACAGAGAAAGACATGTATCATATGATCTCACTGATATGAGGAATTCTTAATTGCAGGAAACAAACTGAGGGTTGCTGGAGTGGGGGATAGGGTGGGAGGGATGGGGTGACTGGGTGATAGACACTGGGGAGGGTATGTGCTCTGGTAAGCGCTGTGAATTGTGCAAGACTGTTGAATCTCAGATCTGTACCTCTCAAACAAATAATGCAATATATGTTAAGAAAAAAAAAAAAGAAGAAGAAGAAGGAGGGGAAGAATGAAGCGGGGGAAATCGGAGGGGTAGACGAACCATGAGAGATGATGGACTCTGAAAAACAAACAGGGTTCTAGAGGGGAGGGGGGTGGGAGGATGGGTTAGCCTGGTGGTGGGTATTGAGGAGGGCACATTCTGCATAGAGCACTGGGTGTTATGCACAAACAATGAATCATGGAACACTTCATCTAAAACTAATGATGTAATGTATGGGGATTAACATAATAAAAAAAATTAAAAATAAATAAATAAATAAATAAATAAAAAGCTATACTAAAAATATGTGTAATTAAGATATATACAAATTGATGTGGGATCACAGAGGAAGGAGCAATTCTTTCTGCCTGGAAGAGTCTCAGAAGGGCCTATGAAAAGATCCTAGCTTACAGATAAATGCAGAAGAAGATCACTCCTGGCAGAAGCACATGTGATGTTCTAGAAATGTGAGAGCTTGCAGGATTACAGTTTGATGTGTAGAGTTTGCAGAAAATGAAGCTAGGAAGAAAGGGCCATGTCAGATGGTCTGTAGATAGATTACTTCACAAGAGAAATGAAATACTAAGTCCTATCAATAGCTACTTGACAAAGATGTTTTTCTTGTAGGCTTTTAAAAATATCTTCGAATGCCATGTGTGCTATGTATGGCATTACAAGAAAGGGAAAGAAAAATATATCAAATTAAGGCTTCCTATAAGGAGTATTAGTGTTCTTCATTTTCTCTTATTGCAGAGGATTTGGCAAGGAAATATATACATTAAGAATCAGAGGACTGGGCGCCTGAGTGGCTCAGTTGGTTAAGCAACTGCCTTCGGCTCAGGTCGTGATCCCGGAGTCCTGGAATCGAGTCCCGCATCGGGCTCCCTGCTCAGCAGGAAGTCTGCTCCTCCCTCCGACCCTCTCCCCTCTCATGTTCTCCCTCTCCCTCTCTCTCATTCTCTCTCCCTCAAATAAATAAAAAAAATCTTTAAAAAAAAAAGGAATCAGAGGACTGAATTGGAATGCCCACTTCACCACTTACCAACTGTGAGTTCAATGTCTTCATCTGTAAACACAGATTATAATAGTACAAGCTTCATAGAATTAATGTGAGGGTAAATTGAGATAATTCATGTAAAAATCAGTATATTGGGCGCCTGGGTGGCTCAGTCGGTTAAGCGACTGCCTTCGGCTCAGGTCATGATCCTGGAGTCCCGGGATCGAGTCCCGCATCGGGCTCCCTGCTCAGCGGGGAGTCTGCTTCTCCCTCTGACCCTCCTCCCTCTCGTGCTCTCTGTCTCTCATTCTCTCTCTCGCAAATAAATAAATAAAATCTTTAAAAAAATAAAAAATAAAATAAATAAAAAAATAAAATAAAAAAATAAAAATCAGTATATTGCCTGGAGTTTATCAGGCGTCCAATAATTGTTGCCTATTATTATTGTCAATAAGTGTTAATAAATAACAATGTCAACATGATCACAACCTTACTACCTTATTGAAAACAGTGAAAGAAAAGCACTTCCCTAGGAAAATGAAGGTCTGCCGTTCTAATTCAAAAGAATTTCCTGTGCTCAAAATTATCTCGTTTGCCTTTTCTGCTGCTGAAGTCTAAATTACCCTTGTGTTCTGCCTAAAAGCACATGGCTGACTGACAGTGTCACAGCTGTGGGATCTGTCAGCAGATCCCTAAAACATGTGCCATGTTCTCTGGTCCCATCAGTTATACCCAGGATGCTAAACAATGATTGGAAATGTTTGACTATGACTCTAAATGAGTACATTAAACATCAGAACATGAGTGTTGCCCAGGGAAATACAAAGATCTAAAAGCCATTAGACCTAACTTCATGTTTAAAAAATATTTTTAAAAAATATTGTAACCATCCTTTCTGCTGAGAATGCTTGCAAAAAGGTGACATTTACAAAGTTGAAGAAACAAATCAACAAGCACTGGTTTAAAAAAAATGGCACTAAACAATGTACTGGCAATCCTAATTAGGTATCACAAAAGCCACCAAAAAAAAAAAAAGGATCAGAGGTGTCAAATTTATCACTCTAGATTGAAACCCTAATGTGCTTAACCTGAACAAAATATCAGACTGGTAGAACAATAGAGACACAATCAAGAAGCTAGATTAGAGACAGTTGTATCTAATATTTGAGTGACTCACTGTACCTATTTTCTGGCTTTTCTCTTACACTCAGTCAATGTCAAGTTCTCCCTCCATAATTGCAATGACAAGTCTTTTTCAAACCAAAAATTTGAGCACATGTTTTCATAACATCAAATATTCTTATGGGATCAAGGGAACAGATTATCTTAAGACTTTTTTTCCCCCTTGGGGCGCCTGGGTGGCTCAGATGGTTAAGCGACTGCCTTCGGCTCAGGTCATGATCCTGGAGTCCCGGGATCGAGTCCCTCATCGGGCTCCCTGCTCGGCGGGGAGTCTGCTTCTCCTCCCTCTGACCCTCCTCCCTCTCCTGCTCTCTGTCTCTCGTTCTCTCTCTCTCAAATAAATAAATAAAATCTTTAAAAAAAAAAGACTTTTTCCCCCTAAATTCTAGAAATCAGGTAGTATCCATGTGACAGTATATTTTCTTCTCTTCAACCTGATTCTCTCTGCCTTAAAAATGGTACATATTAAGCTTTGAATTTAAAGTACTTGGAAAATGTGAGTTCTGTGAAAAGAAAGTAAAAAATAAACTGGAAGAAGACAAAAAATGTAGGCTAGCAGAAACTGACTATTCTGTAAAGAGGAGGTCAAGATGGAGATAGGACCCTATACAACGCAGTTTAGCCAATTTTAGCAAAAGTTTAGATGAGGTTAGATTTATTCAAACTCTGCAAAACTCAGAGGAGCAAGTATTACAACTGAAATGGAAATGAAAAATGTGTTTTTTATTCTACAATGAATAAAAGGAACCAGATGAATAATGCTTATAGCTGCTTTTCACTTTCAACAGATTACGATTGTTTTTTATTAAGGAACCTTAAGGGAGAAAAGAGACTACTACTTTTTTTTTTAGCAGAGCTATAAAATTTCTTAGTACTTTCATGAGCCTAAATATTCAGTCATGATCAGAAAAGAGAATCATTCCTCAGAAAATAGATAATGGTAACATCAAAAATTGCTCTAATATTTCATTGAGATCTAAACACATGTGCAGACTTGAAGTAATATTGATGGACCTGGTTTGGCCATGGATCAAAGAACTCAAAGTTGTAGTGACTTTGAGCGTTCTTGAGGAGATAACATAATTACAAGATGCTACAAAATCATAGGTAATTTTCACATTTCAACATCTATGCAGCTTTGAACTCTGAATATAGGAGCCAGGAGATCATTCCTTTGTTCCTCATTGTAGCACATAGCCCTTTCCATCTTGTAACAGAAAAAAGAAATAGAGAATGTTTCTGGTCTATGACCTTTAAAAACTGTGACATAACCAGGAACTTACTGGATTGGTTCAAGTGAAATTTCATATAATACATTTATATTTGGGGCATAAAGACTTCTAGAGTCTTATTCCTTAGTAATGGTATGAGTTTTAGCTGGGTACATGATAGCACAGTTAACAAACTATATCTTTTGGCCTCTTGGTATGATCAATCTTTTATTTTTAGCCACTATAGTGGGTGTGTAGTTAACTTTCACTTCCCTAATCACTAATGGTGTTGTGCATATTTCAGATGCTTATTTTCCATTCATAAAATTTCTTAGGTGAGGTGTTTATTCAAATCCGTTGCTTTTAGTTATTACAATGTTAGTGTTATTATTGAGTTGTAAGAAGATTTTTGGATATTATAGACACAAATGCTTTGTCTCTACTGATACGTGTTTACACATCTTTGCGCTCATGCTTTGGCTTATCTTTTCACTTAACAGTATCTTTAGAAAAGCAACAAGTTTTACTTTCAATGAATTCCAAATTTTAATTTGTAAAATTTAATAGCATGTACTTTTCATTTCTGACTTTAAAAAACCTTTGCCAACCCCAAGGTGACCCAGATTTTATGCTATATTTTTTCTTAGAATTTTATAGTTTTAACTCTTACATATTTAATTCCATGATGCATTTTGAGTTAATTTTTGTATATAGTATGAAGTAAAAGTAGAGTGTTTTCATTTATTTTTGTTTTATTTTGTTTTGTATATGGCTATTCAATTGTTCTAGGACTATTGTTGGAAAGATTATTCTTTCACCATTTAATTGCTTTGGCACCTTTGTCAAAAATAAATTGACCATAGATATGTAGAACTATTTTTGAATTCCTATTCTTTTCCACTGATCTATATTTTCATCTTTATGTCAATATCATACTATTTTGATTACTTTAGCTTTATAATAAGTTGTGAAGTTGGGTGTATAAATCCTTTAATTTTACTCTTTTTTCAAAGTCACTTTGGCTATTATAGGGTTTTTGGCATTTTCTTACAAATTTTACTATCAGCTTATCATTTTATAGAAAACACTCATTGGATTTTGATTGGAATGGCCTTAAATCTGTAGATAAATTTGGGGAGGGCTACCATCTTAATTATATTGAGTCTTCATTCTGTGAACATAATATATCTCTCCATTTAGGTCTTCTTTAATTTCTCTCAGCAATGTTTTGTGCAT
This sequence comes from Neomonachus schauinslandi, assembly GCF_002201575.2. Lineage (NCBI taxonomy): Eukaryota > Metazoa > Chordata > Mammalia > Carnivora > Phocidae > Neomonachus > Neomonachus schauinslandi. The sequence continues at coordinate 57,159,643 of NC_058406.1, forward strand.
ATTTTATCAAATTTATCCCTATTTTATATTTTTGGTGCTATTATAAGTGGTATTGTCTTTTAATTTTCCTTTTAATTATTTGTTGCTAGTATAAAGAACAATTTATTTTTAAAATTTAACTTTGACTTATTTCTGGTATACAAAGGTGGTTCAATATTTACAAATCAATGTGATATATCACATCAACAAAAGAAATGATAAAAACCACTTGCTCATTTCAATAGATGCAGAAAAAGCATTCAACAAAGTTCAACATCTATTCATGATAAAAGCCCTCAGTGAAATAGGTTTGAAGGAACATGGCAACATAATAAAGGCCATATCTGAAAAACCCACAGCTAACATCATACTCAATAGTGAAAAACTGAAAGCTTTCCCCCCTAAGATCAGGAATAAGGCAAGGATGTCTACTCTCACCACTTTTATGCAATATAGTACTGGATTACTAGCCACAGCAATCAGACAAGGAAAAGAAATAAAAGACATCCAAATGGGTAAGGAAGAAGTAAAATTTCTACTATTTACAGATGACATGACACTATATATAGAAAACCATAAAGACTCTACCAAAAAAACTACTAGAACTAATAAATGGTTTCAGTAAGGTTGCAGGATACAAAATCAATATACAGAAATATACACTAATAATGAAGTAGCAGAAAGAGAAATTAAGAAAATAATCCCCTTTACAATGGCATCAAAAGTAATAAAATATGGAGGGATAAACCTAGCCAAGGAGGTGAAACTATAAAATATTGATGAAAGAAATTGAAAATGACACATAAAAATGGGAAAATATTCCTTGCTGATGGATTGGAAGAAAAATTTAATTAAAATGTCCATAACCCCAAGACAGTCTACAAATTTAATACAATCCCAATCAAAATACCATAGCATTTTTACAAAACTAGAACAAATACTCCTAAATTTTGTATGGATACACAAAAGACCCCAAATAATCAAAGCAATAAAATGATTGCCTAATAATAATAATAATAATAACTGGAGGTAATAATAAAACTGGAGGTATCACAATCCCAAATTTCAAGATATAATACAAAGCTGTATTAATCAAAACTGTATGGTACTGGCACAAAATAGCACACAGATAAATGGAACAGGATAGAAACCCTAGAAATAAACCCACACATACATGGTCAATTAATCTTTGACAAAGGTGGCAAGAATATGCAATAGGAAAAAGTCTTTTCAACAAATGGTGTTGGGAAAGTTGTACAGCTACATGCAAAAGAATGAAACTGAACCACTTTCTTACATCATACACAAAAATGAACTCAAAATGGATTAAGGACCTAAGTATGAGACCTGAAACCATAAAAATCCTAGAAGAGAGCACAAACAGTAATTTCTCTGACATCAGCCATAGCAACATTTTTCTAGATATGTCTCCTAAGGCAAGGGAAACAAAAGCAAAAATAAACTATTGGGAGTAAGTACATCAAAATGAAAACTTCTGCATAGAAAAGAAATAATCAACAAAACTAAAAGACAACCTACTGAATGGGACGAGATATTTGCAAATGACATATCTGATAAAGGGTTAGTATCCAAAATATATAAAGAACTTACACAATTCAACACTAAAAACACCCAAATAATCCAATTAAAAAATTGGCAGAAGACATGAACAGACATTTCTCAAAAGAAGACATCCCGATGGTTAACAGACATGTTGAAAAGATGCTCAACATCACTCATCATCAGGATAATGCAAGTCAAAACCACAATGAGATATCACCTCACATATATCAAAATGGCTAAGATCAAAAATACAAGAATCAACAAGTGTTGGTGAGGATGTGGAGAAATAAGAACCCTTGTGCACCATTGGTGGGAATGCAAACTGGTGCAGCCACTGTGGAAAATATGAAGTTTCCTCAAAAATTAAAAATAGTGGGACGCCTGGGTGGCTCAGTCGGTTAAGCGGCTGCCTTCGGCTCAGGTCATGATCCCAGGGTCCTGGGATCGAGTCCCACATCGGGCTCCTTGCTCGGCGGGGAGCCTGCTTCTCCCTCTGCCTGCCTCTCCCTCTGCTTGTGTTCTCTCTGACAAATAAATAAATAAAATCTTAAAAAAAAAAAAATTAAAAATAGAATTACCATATGATCCAGTATTTCCACTACTGAGTATTTGAAAGAACATGAAAATACTAATTTGAAAATATATATGCCCCCCTATGTTTATTGCAGCCTTATTTATAATAGCCAAGATATGAAAGCAGCCTAAGCATCCCTTAATAGCTGAATGGACAAAGAAGATGTGAGAATATATATATATATTCTCATGAACACACATGAACACATGAACACAATATAATATTCTACTATATATATATAATAGAATATTACTCAGCCATAAAAAGAATGAAATCTTGCCATTTGCAACAAAATGGATGGATCTAAAGGGTATAGTGCTAAATGAAATAAGTCAGTCAGAGAAAAGCAAATACCATATGATTTCATTCATATGTGGAATTTATGAGACAAAACAAACAAGCAAAGAAGAGAAGAGACAACCCAAAAACCAGATCTTAACTATAGAAAACAAACTGGTGGTTGCCAGAGGAGAGGTGGGAGGGGGATGGGTGTAATAAATGAAGGGGATTAAGAGTACACTTATTGTGATGAACACTGAATAATGTATAGAATTGTTGAATCACTATATTGTACACCTAAAACTAATATAATACTGTATGTTAACTATACTGGAATTACAATAAAAATAAAATAAAATAGGATAAGATAAAATAAAACTTAACCTTGTACTCTACAACCTTGCTAAACTCACTGGTGATTGCAATAGCTTTTTAAAAATTCTTTATAATTTTTTTACATAAACAATGAGGTCAGCTGTGAATAAAGGAAGTTTTACCCTTATTTCTGATTCAGATTCTTTTTATTTCTTTTTCTTGCCTTTTTTCCCTGGCTGGGTCTCCAGTACAACATGGAATACAAAACAGATATTTTTGTCCCATTCTTTATCTTGGGAGGAAAGCACTCAGTTTTTAACCACTAAGAATGATACTAAGCTACAGAATTTCATTAATGTCATTTATCAGATGAAGGAAGTTTCCTTTAACCTCTAGTTTGCTGAGATATTTTATCAGGAAAGAACCTTATATTTTTTCAAATGCTTTTTCTGCATGTATTGAGATGATCATATGGTTGTTCTTTAGTCTTTTGAGACAATTAATTAATTAATCAATTTTTGAATGTTAAACCACCTTGTTTTTCTAAGACCACTCAGTCATGATGTGTTATGCTTTTTGTATATCATTAGATTTGACTAAAACTTCTAAAATAATTTTTGTGTATGTGTTCATGAGAAATATTGCTTTACAGTTTGTATTCTTTTAATGTTTCTTTCTGGTTTTGGTATCAGAATAATGTCAACTTCACAGAATGAGTTGGGATGTATTCCATGGTTTTCAATATTTTGCTAAGTTGATTGTTACATTTGGCTTTGTTATAGCTGACACACCTGTATTCTATCTAATTTCATGTGTGTATAGAATGGGAATAGATGGATGTGGCTGCGAGTAAAAGAGAGGGACGACAGCATATCCTTTTAAAAATAAATTGTACTTCTGAATATTTGGAGTTAATGGACGCTATTGTGCCCCCATCACCTGTAAACTGGAATTGATAATATTATCTATGTTATGGAATTGTTAGGATTTGTTTGAAATAACATGCAAATGACTTGCCACATCACTGGAACATAGTTGTATCTCAATAAACGATAGCCTTTTTTTCTTATCTATTATTATCAACCTCATTAGGATCATCCTTGATATCATCATAACTATTATTTTTATAATGTCCATCATTTAATGATGAAAAACATGGGCATCTCAGGAACAAATTTATGGCTGTTTGCCATTAGAAAATGTCACATCTCTGGCTCCTCACTGTTCTCATAAACTTGCCACAGGACTCTCAAGGCTGGCATTGTACAAAGGAGCAGAGTGATCATATCTCTGATATGATCTGGTGGACCCCCTGATAAAAAATTACCTACTCATCAGAGGTGCAATACCTAGAGAACCAATCATCTTCTATCTCAACTGAGACTGTTTTTAAGTTTGTTAATATATTAATTAATAGCTTCATAAGCATTAATTAATTGGAATGTTTTATCTCAAGTAGATGGGACTCAAGGTAGATGAGAGTCCTTGCTCTGAAGAGCAAAGAGAGGTAATGCTCACAGCTGATATTGAAAATGGATGCAACCAAATAAATCCTGATATTGAAAATGGATGCAACAGAATAAATCCTGACTCAAGATTAGGACACCTCAGTTTAATGTATAGTTTTGACATTTGCTAGCTACGTTCAGCCTTTCAGTCAGATATTCACTGAGCTCCCAGTATATGTCAGGAATGTATGTGCAAGTCACAGTGGTGAACAAGACAGATATGATCTCTGAGATTTACTAACATCATTTTAATCTCTTTGGGACCTTTGTTTATTTTACCTTGTGAGTTTAGTGTAAGGAGCATTTATGTGACAACATGTTGTAATCTGCCATATTAGAGAAAATCACAGAACTGTGCAGATGATTCTCCAGAATATATGAACTTCAATCTCAGATATTTGAATTGTAATTTTCTGTTACAATCTATGTTCCCCTCACAAGGCTATGAACTCTCAGGAGAAAAATTGCCGTATACGTCTCTGCATCCTGGTATATGATAACTTCTATATGCCTGTTGAATAAATGAGTTGGTGAACAAATGCATGAATGGAGAGTTTGGAAAGAAGGTTTACTGATTAAGAATTCCAAACATCTTAAAAGAATTATTATTTTAAAAAATAACTGAGAAGGAAAATATGTGGATACAAATGTAGCATACTGGTTAAGATCTTACAATTTGGAGTCAGGTTTTATCAGTTTAGTTTGCAGAGCCTGAATGTCTTCTGCCAACTTGGTAACAGTCTCTAAAAGAATAAACTTAATAGTTTTTGAGGGTTAGCAGTTATTAAGAGCCTTGAATATAATTGTTCATTTGGTCAATTTCTGCCAAAACTCAAAGCCAATCTAGTTTGGAAGCTGTTTACTTTGTTCCCAAACAAGAACTTACCTTTTCTGTCTAGCATCTTAAGTATTTTGATTATGCATTGATCATTCTGGACTTGAATTATAGGAACTAGGGATCAGAATCTCATTGCCCTGTACTTAAAACATTTTGTGTAGTTTTGGGCAAGTCCCTTCAAAATTCTGGGCCCTCTCTCTCCTCAAGAACAAGAAAACGTTAGAATGGACTGTCCTATGGCTTCTGACAGCACTAGCATGCTGACTCTGTGGTTAGGCTTTGAACATGAACATAGGCTTCCAATTTGTAGTACCCTTCTTATTGTAGTTCCCGAAAAAAGATGATGATAGCTGATATGTAGGTTGACCTCCTTAAATACCAGTTGCCTGGGACACAACTGCCCAAGCAAAATGAAGCAGAGAAAAAAGGACAATTTTGCTATTACATTTAAGTTTAAAATATCTGTATCAATGAAAAAGGCATAGTTTCTTGGAAATTTATCCAGAAATAAAAACAGAGGCCCTGATTTTCAGTAAGAAGTTGAATCATAAATAACACAGCCTGGAACTGCTCCCTGGGCTCATTCGGAATGATACTACATTCTGTTCAAGGAGGCCATCTGTAAAGCATGGGTTCCACATCCCTATTCCCATTCCTCCACCTGCCAGGCCCATTGCAATTTATTTCTCTAATCATCTGAACCACAGCCTCAATTCTGTCCTGCAATTTAGGCTGCAGGGATCTAACCCAACCCAAAGCAATTTTGAATTCTGAAATGGTGACAAAGGAATAATTTTGCCAGTTCTTCCCTTTCTAAAAAAGGAAATTTCTCCAGTCTGTACATTCCAGTGTTGGTCTTTTGGGTCATGCTGTAAAGAATCCAGTCTTTCATTTTTCCTAATTCTCAGAACCTATCATGAAATACCTTTTCCTTCCAGTAACCCAAGAGGAGCTGAGAAATCTGGGAACGCAGCTGGTCAGTAAACACAGAGAGTGGAAAACATATCTTACAGAACATATTTACCTAGGTAGGACATCATTTGGATTTTCAGCACCTGTCTGATATGTTGACTTCTATGTATTTAAGTGACTAGATATCATTTCAATTCAAACAGGAAATTATTCTGCTACTCTATCATTTACAGTAACTAAAATTCAGGCAGTTAAATCGGCATTTTTTTAAAAGATTTTATTTATTTATTTGAGAGAGAGAATGAGAGAGAGAGAGAGAGCATGAGAGGGGGAGGGTCAGAGGGAGAAGCAGACTCCCTGCCGAGCAGGGAGCCCGATGCGGGACTCGATCCAGGGACTCCAGGATCATGACCTGAGCCGAAGGCAGTCGCTTAACCAACTGAGCCACCCAGGCGCCCCTAAATCGGCATTTTAAATCTCTGCTTTTATTGAAGAAAAATACTTATTTTTCACTTTGAGTTTTGCTATAGCTGATATGTTAAAGAAAATAAATGTAGGATAAGGCTATTTCTTGCTGAGTCTACACTTAATGGAAGCACTATTTTATATTCCATGCAATAGAGAGAAAAATAAAAGCCAGAAAAGTTGCAAAAAAAGTTTCATTTAAAATGTCCAAGCTTTTTTTTTTTTTGAAAAGTATTGTAGCAGATTAGGGTGGATATCCAGTTATCAGAGCCACAAAGTAACCTTAAACATCTGATCTGAAATTTTGAGTTCCACCAGCCTAGGGTGAAAAGATGTATCTTTACAAATGTTAAAGGAGCCCTACACCTTACTGAGGCAGGGCTGGCTCATGAGGTCACCTCCTCGTCCTTTGCAGAGGCTCTGTTGATTATGGCAATTCCTGGGGCTAAGATTTGGGGGCCTGATTAATCCTAACATTTGTTTCAATTTCTCTCTTGTGTGTAGAAACTGCTGCAAGTTTTTCAAAAGAATACAAGTGACGATGCAAAGTGAATGTCAAGAAACAGACTAAGTCTCTGGAGGAACCTTAGAGGTTGAGGATCCATTTTCTACTCCACACTAAGCTTGTCATCCAAACTTTTCCAACCTTTTGGTCGATTTTCTGTTTTTAATAACAGCCCTCTCAATGCGCTAGAGAATGGAGGACTGGCAGATTTCTACCCCTTCTGTAATACAGCTCATTAGGACTCCAAAGGCTCAGTGTGACTGGGCAGGGCTTCAAAATAATTTGGACCAAGATTTCACTTTCTCAGGGTTCTGCTTGCTAAAGGAAATCTCAGAAACCAAACTGAACCAAGATGTTAATGATTAATTATGGTTTACTTTGTTTTTCCCCCAGATTACGTTTGCATGTTGACATATAATATCAATGTCCATAGCCCAAAGTATAAATATTATGGGAATTTTAGAGATAGATGCAAAGAAAGGATTGAGGTTTTTTTTTGTTGTTGTTGATGTTGTTGTTGTTGAGAAACCTTTTTCAACAAGCCTAGTCAAGAGGGGAAAACACATATATGAACAATTATACAAAACAGGAAAAAAGCTGCCTCTGTTTCTCAATAGATGTGTGAATTTAGTTTCCTTATAGATGTAAAATTGGGATGATACCACCACTTCAGATAGTTATTTTAAGATTAAATGAAATAACTTGTGAAAGAACATATCCTAAAAACAAAGTAAATGTTAGGTTCTGTTCTATGTTCTGAAGCAAGGATCCTGAATTCGGCATCTGTCATTCATATGTTATTACTGAGCATTAGTTGTGGTTAGGTCGAGAAGGACAAGAGGCACTAAAGGAGAAATCAAGAATCCTGACAACTTTTGTATATTGTTGACTCGACACAAGTTCTGTACAAGGCTAACTCTTACCAATATACTGGTGACAGATAAGACAATTAAGGAAGCTGGTAAAGTTTAGTTTTAGGCACTACAATTATTGTTAGCTCTTCATCTGTGTCTCACTCACTCATTCACTTATTTATTTGAATTGCAAGTAAATGATAGGTGCTCATTATTTTTTTCACAGATGAGTGAAAGAGATTTATGAAGAGTCTATTATGTTGTAGGTACTATTCGAAGTACAAGGAATTTTTTAAAACTAGAAAAGTTTTGCCCTCAATGGGCATACATTTAGTGGCAGACATAGGGATATATCCAGAAAAACATGTGTATGTTTCTGAATATACAAAGGGAGAAGTGTCACAAATATGTGTCTCACAGGCACTCAGTATGTGCCCACCCCCGGGGCACTGTTTCTTTGCTACCAAATCTGGTCATCATTTTGTTTCATGTGGTTTCTTGCTCAAATATCTGTGCAGGCCTAAACAACAGGATCTGTGTAGTTGTCAAGTCCAAGTTATTGTCCAAGTAAATATATGGACAGAGAAGGATATCCTTGGAGGAAGCTTCTAGGTCTCTGACAAATACCTCTCTGCCTGTCAAAAAGGGCATTAATTAGATATAAGACCCAGCACAGCTCGTTTCTTGGTGTGGAGAAAGAAGGGGAGTCGTGAGACTAGGAATTCCAACATGACAAACTCATACCCAGCCTCCCTATAGTGCATGTGTAATATGTAGATTCTCACTGGCAGAATATTTTCTACCTGGAACAAGGGCTGCTTTTGCCCATAAGATTTAGTTTGCTTTGGAGTGGCAGGAAAAAGTCTGGAGTTAAAAGTGCCTGCTACTTCCCATTTATATGAGAAATGCATGACTAAATGCATCATGTATCTGCTGCTGTGCAAAACTGTGGTCAGCAGAACGGATACAAACATAGTGATTTGAAGGGGCACATGCACCCCAATGTTTATAGCAGCAATGTCCACAATAGCCAAAGTATGGAAAGAGCCCATATGTCCATTGACAGATAAATGGATAAAGAAGATATGGTATATATATATATAATGTAATATTACTCAGCCATCCAAAAGAATGAAATCTTGCCATTTGCAACAACATGGATGGAACTAGAGGGTATTACGCTAAGTGAAATAAGTCAGTCAGAGAAAGACAAATACCATATGATTTCACTCATATGTGGAATTTAAGAAATAAAACAGATGAATATAGGGGAAGGGAAGGAAAAATAAAATAAGATGAAAACAGAGAGGGAGGCAACCCATAAAAGACTCTTAACTACAGAAAACAAACTGAGGGTTGCTGGAGAGGAGGTGGGTGGGGGGGTGGGATAATTGGGTGATGCGCATTAAGGAGGGCATTTGATGTAATGAGCACTGGGTGTTATATGGAACTGATGAATCACTAACCTCTACCCCTGAAACTAATAATACAGTATATGTTAACTAAATTGAATTTAAATAAAAAACTAAAACAACAGCTACGGTCAGCAGTGATTTCAAGACACGAGGGCATGTGCATAAATAAGTTGTCCACGCTTCAAAGCCTGTTGTATGTGTGGGTCAACCATGTTACTATGACCACTTCAATGCCTCCGTTAGCTCTGTTGAGTGCTGCAGGTCCTCACAATTGGTAACAATGCCCTGTAATCTTCCCTCTTGTTTTATAGAGCTTCCCAGTGATGGCACCCTGAGAAAGCTTTGGAAGGGAAGACTTTAACATCCCAATCTCTATCAGAGTCCTCTTGAACCATCTCAAATAAATTAAGAAGAAAGAATGTGTTTGCTATGTAAATGCATATTCAGAAAACAAAACAAAACAGCTGATCTCCTAGACCCTCACCCCTACCAGTAGGATTATCTCACCTCATCTCCTACTGCATTCACATTCTGAGGTCACCACTGTTGTGACAGTTTGGAAATGTGGCTAAGAGCATAGTGTGTGGAGTAAAAACAGTGCCTACCTCATAGGGTGAATGTGAAGATTAAGTAAATCCGGCATGTATTAATGTAGTTATTGGCACAAATTAAGTGTTCTATAAATATTATCCATTATTATTGTTATAAGAATAATTATCATTATTATTATTCTTATTATCAACATCATAGTATTTGCCTAGTTAAAACATTTCTTTGCTAACCATTAACCCAATAAAAGAACCCAAAACTCCCAAGTCCTTTATAATCTGTCTCCAACTTATACTTCTTTCTGGCTTTATCTCCTGCTACATATGCTGCCCCGCATCCTGTACTTTGCTATAATGGCTGACTTACCATTTCCTATAGATCATGTGTTTTACCTCCTCTGTCTTTGTTCCTCCTGTTTCCACTGCTTCGGACAGTCTCTACCTGGAAAACCCCTAGGCATCTTTTTACGTATTAGTTCAATGGCATCTCTTTTGTGAAGTTTCCCCTGACTCCCAGCCTAGGGAAAAAGCAGTCACTATTGTGTTATTGTCTTTAATAGATATTTATGTCTCCTCTACAAGACTTCAAGATCTTCCAGGTACTGACTTTATAATTCATCTTCTTTTTTCCTTTGGTATCTACTACAGAACAAAGCATGTGCTAAGTGCAAACTAAATATTTGTTGAATGGGTAAAGTTTTTAAAAGTATAGAATGTTCTTACATAGATTATCTCATTTGATCCTTTCAAAACTCCTGGGAAGAAGCCAGGGCAAAGTAGAATAGCATAATGATTAAAAAAAACAATTTCTAGAGAAGGATAAGTGACTTGTGACTTGAGTCTGTAGGACCTTGAGCAAGTTGTGTAATCTCTCTGATCCTCATTTACTTCTGTAAAATGAAGGTAACATTTATACCTATTATTAAATGAGATAATACACATAAAATGCATATCACTGTGCCTGATACATGCTAATAAACGATAGCTCTTTAAAGTTATTGTATAGAGTATCAAAGAAATTGAATGACTTGTCCAAATTCACATGGCTAGCCAAAGACTGAACAGAGTGAAATCTTGCTGATTCCTAGTCCAGTTATCTTTCCATTCTAACATAACCTCCACCTCTTAGAACTATTAATAAAGAGAACCAAGTTAGAGACAGAAGAAAATTTTCTATTGCTTTTCTATGGTGCTAGTGCATCTAAGGTGAACATAAGAAGTAAATAGAGAATTGGCTTTCCTGATTAATTCCAAACTAAAACATGTATTTTGATATTCAGACTTTAAAACACCATTGATTAAATACCATCATAAACACTAATACCTTGAATTTTTATAATGTTTTTCCTCCAGAGTATGCAGGATTTTCTTGTGATACTTCATCTGTCTTTTCAGCTGTATAAAATACTATTCCTATCATTTTACATTTGTTCATTCATCATATATATATATATTGCTTGCTACATACTGCCACTGGACCAGATACTAGAGATACAACAATGAAAGAGACTGCAACTCTGTTCTTGACTATTAATCTAGGTGAATGAATCTGACATGGAATAAACCACAAGTACTCAAACTAGTGAGTACTATCATGATGACATAAGCAGTGGAAGCTTACGGCAGCAAGAGCATATGAAGTTTGCTTAGGAATAATGGAAATGAAAGGGAATTTGGAGCTAAATCTGGGAGTGCTATTTAATTCTATAAACTAGTGGTCCCCAAATATTTTTGATTACCCACTCCTGTTTAGAAAAAAATAATGTGTTGGGCACTCATCCTTAATATATCTTTAATGCATTTAAAAATAAAGTATGTGTCTGTATAACTGGTAATATATTGATTTGGGCATTTGCCATTCTATGATACAACCGTTCCACTGCCAGGTATATTCCTGAAAGTATTACATGTGCCTCCAAGAGAATGTATTAATACTACCATTGGGGCACCTGGATTGCTCAGTCAGTTGAGTGTCCCACTCTTGATTTCAGCTTTGGTCATGATCTCAGGGTCGTGGGATTGAGCTCCAAATCGGGCACCGTGCTCAGCACGGAGTCTGCTTGTCCCTCTCCCTCTGCTCCTCCCCCTGCTCACTCTCTCTCTCTCTCTCTCTCAAATAAATAAATAAAATCTTTAAAAAAATAATACTATCCATAGTAGAATTGTCCATATTAGCTAAACTTGGAAAAAATCTAAATATCCATCAATAAGAGAGTGGATAAATAACTCTTGAGGCATTTGCACAGTGGCATATTCTTCCTCAGTAAAAATTAATGAACTACAGCTTCACACAACACTATGAACAAATCTTTAAAACATAATACTGAATTTAGAAACAAGTTACAAAGAGCAAATATAGTGTAATACCACTTAGAAAGTTTAGGAACAAGCAAACTATACAATATAGTATTTATAAATAAATACATATGTCATAAACCTATGAAAAAGTAAGGAAATTATAAAAAAGTTAAATTTGACTTGGGTGGGGATGGGTGGGTGAAAGCAAGAGGTGGGGAGAGGTGAAAGCAGAGGTAGATGGGACAGTTCTGGTGATGTTCTAGGATGTAAGTCAGTGGTGAGTTCACAGGTATGCATTTTTTTACTATACTTTATAACTTGTACTTTTGTCACATTCTTTAGTAAATATCAAATATCACATAATAAAAAAGGCTGAATATAAAGAGAAGTCCCAATATTTTCTTCCTGAACTTCATTGTTCCTCCTGGAGCTACACAGAGACTATTAAATCAGGCATATAATCCATTGATATATTTTCTTTCTTTCTTTCTTTCTTTTATTTATTTATTTTTTTAAAGATTTTATTTATTTATTTGAGAGAGAGAGAATGAGAGAGAGCACATGAGAGGGGGGAGGGTCAGAGGGAGAAGCAGACTCCCTCCTGAGCAGAGAGCCCGATGTGGGACTTGATCCCGGGACTCCAGGATCATGACCTGAGCCGAAGGCAGTCGCTTAACCAACTGAGCCACCCAGGCGCCCTCCATTGATATATTTTCAGTAAGGGAATGAAATGCTGTATTCCTGATTTAAAAAGGAAGATATTTTATCAGCAGTATAAAGGATAGGTAATTCATGTGAGATCTTGGGGTTCTGACCCAATACTTTGGGAAGTATTCTTTTGTAACATAACTGCATGCTTTATTGAGATACACAGTAAAGCAGTAATATAATACAAGAGTAAGTGGCTTTGGGAACAAATACAAGAGTAAGTAACATGGCTTTGGGAACAAATTATATAGAGTGGGCTTGAGAGCTATTGAAGAGGTAAAACTACCAGGAATCAGTCATATGTAAAGGAGATGACAATCATTTAAGATGACTATTAGTTTCCAAACCAATGCCCTTAACCAAAACAGAGAATACAGTCAAAGAAGCATAATTATGGAGTATGACAGAGAGGATAGTGTTATATACCCAAGAGTTTGAAGCATCTATATAACATAAAAATGAGGTTGTCTGGGAGCAGTTAGAAATACTTCTGGAGCTCAAGAGAATGGTGGGCTCTGGAAATAAGGCCCAGACGTCACCAATGCACAAGTAACTAAGACTACAGAAGTAGATGAGATCATTCAAAAAACAGCATGTCAAATAAAAAGGTGAAGAGAGCTATACTGGATTCCTAGAGGTGGTCCACCATGAAGGAGGCTGAGGAGAAGAGAATCAGGAAAGTGTGGACAAGCCAGTGGCCATGATGTCAAGTACCTCCAGATAAGTCAAGTGAAACAAAAATTATAACTGAAACACAGAGGCTATGCCAAACTCAAACCTGTAAACCAGATGTCTTAGCTCCCCTGTGGGTGCCCTATCCACTCATCTAATGGTTTTCAACTTGTGCACCAGAGAATGCTATAGCTACTTGGAGTGTCTAAAGGGACATTATTCTTCTTTCCACAAATACTGGCAACTTTCATCTACCAGGCACTATGTAGAGTTCTGTTCTTGTAGTGCTTAAGAATATTTTCAGTTATTAGTGAAGGAACTCATTTATCATCATTAATATACACATATATAATATATGTAATACATATATGTAATATATATAAATATCTATATTTAGTGTGTGTATATATATTTGCATACACACACACACACACACACAGAACATAATAGGGACCATGTATAGTCCCTATTATGTAACAGGCACTGGGCTAGAGACTATTGGTAATAGGAAGATAGTAACTATGCCTCAAGAAACTTACAGCATTAAACAAACAAAAAAAATCCCTCAAGAATTAATTATAAATAACTGGGTTCTTACTTGAGTATCACAGTATATTATGTTTCAACACCAACACTGTAACATTTACTAATTATTTTTTTAAATTTCAGTTTTACTGCATTTTTACAATATGTCAGACTTCACCAAATATATGCCTTACTCTTGTATTATATTACTGCTTTACTGTGTATCTCAATAAAGCATGCAGTTATGTTACAAAAGAAGAATTAATTATAAATCTAGTTTATGGGATAAAAATGACTTCCCAGGAAAAGTGACATTTAAGCTGGGAGACCAGCTGTTAGGCATGAAGTACCATAATTTTCATGAGATATCTAATTTGGAAAAAAAAGTAGTCTTCTCCTATGTAAATGATTGAAAAGCACTGCATTTTATAGAAATTCCAAATTATAAATCACGTTGACCATGTTAAAAATATCTAACTTCAGATGTGCTATATGTGTGTGTATATATGCAATGGAATATTACTCAGCCATAAAAAATGAAATCTTGCCATTTGCAATGGCGTGATTGGAGCTAGAGAGTATTATGCTAAGTGAAATAAGACAGAGAAAAACAAATAGCATATGATTTCACTCACATGTGGAATTTAAGAGCCAAAACAAAAGAACAAAGGGAAAAAAAGAGACAAACCAGAAAAGACTCTTAACTGTAGAGAACAGACAGAGTTACCAGAGGGGAGTTGGGGGATGGGTGAAATAGCTGAAGGGGATTAAGAGTGCTCTTACCATAATGAGCACTGAGTAATGTATAGAATTGTTGAATCCCTCTGTTGTACACCTGAAACTAATTTAACACTGTATGTTAACTATACTGGAATTAAAATTTTTAAAAATATATCTAACTGCAATTGCTAATGTAGTAGCATGTGTTTAAAAGATGTGGAGGGACTTTGGCAAGGGAAACAAAGGCAAAATTAAACTATTGGGACTACACCAAAATAAAAAGCTTTTTGTACAGCAAAGGAAACCAACAAAACAAAAAGACAACCCACTAAATGGGAGGAGATATTTGCAAATGATATATCCAGGAAAGGGTTAATATCCAAAATATATGAATAATTTATACAACTCCACACCAAAAAAGCAAATAATTCAATTAGAAATGGGCAGAAGACATCTTTCCAAAGAAGACATACAGATAGCCAACAGACACATGAAAAGATGTTCAACATCACTCATCATTGTGGAAATGCAAATCAAAACCACAATGAGCTATTACCTCATACCTGTCAGAATGGCTAAAATCAAAAACATAAGAAACAACAATTGTTGTCAAGGATGCAGAGAAAGAGGAACCCTCCTACACTGTTGGTGGGAATGCAAGCTGGTGCAGCCACTCTGGAACACAGGATGGAGGTTCCTCAAAAAGTTGAAAATAGACTTACCATATGATCCAATAATTCCATTACTGGGTATTTACCCAAAGAAGATGAAAACACTAATTTGAAAAGATATATGCTTCCTTATATTTATTGCAGCATTATTTACAATAGGCAAGATATGGAAGCAACCCATGTGTCCATCAATAGATGAATGGATAAAGAAAATGTGGTATACATCTACAATAGAATATTACTCAGCCATAAAAAAGAATGAAATCTTGCCATTTGCAACAAAATGAATGGACCTAGAGGGTATAATGCTAAGTGAGATAAGTCAGAGAAAGGCAAATACCGTATGATTTCACTCATATGTGGAATTGAAGAAACAAAACAGGTGAACAAAGAAAAAAGAGAGAGAGAGAGAGAGAAACAAGAAAAGACTCTTAAATATAGAGAACAGATGGTTCCTGCAGGGGAGGTGGGTGGGGGTATGGGTGAAATAGGTGAAGGGGATTAAGAGCGCACTTATCCTGATGAGCACCGAGTAATGTATAGAATTGTTGAATCCCTCTATTGTACACCTGATTCTGTTTTGTTTTGTTTCAAAAACACACATAGTAACAATGTGGGAACTAGGGAGTCCAATTCTAAGATTTGATTTAAGCAAAACTCCTGCTAGTAGCTTTGAACTGAGAGAGTCCCCAGACCACAGGTTTTGTGGAGCTCCGTTCCTCAGGATAGCTGTGAACTAGAGCTTTGTAAACTGGTCTTGTATAGAATGCTCTGTCTGTTCTAGAAAACATATAACTCCTTTGGTATTTTTAATGATTAATCTGAAGTTATGAAATAAAGTACTAATAAAGACGAAAGACATAGCTGTGCTTCGATTCGGCACTTTTCATGTGAAGTCCATTTTCAGAGGCCCCTTTTACTTTCAAAAGGTAAAAGCTGTGTAGTTCTTATCTATCATCCTGTTGTCACATCTTGCTGTGGTTTTATAAAAAGCAATTTGAAAGAAACAGTGAGGTTAAAAAAAAAGTGGTTCTTTTTTCCTAAAGTCATCTTTTTTTTTTTTTCTTTTATTGCAAACATGCCTTATGAGAATGAGGCCAGGTACAGGTTTCTGAGAAAATAAGATTTAATCTTTGGGTTAACTTTTGCAGTTGACCTTACAATTTAAGCACATTCATGTAAAACATCAGATGTGTAGATGGAGAGAATAGAAAGTAGTAACTAAAAATAAAATGGGTAATAACTGAAAAACCTAGTAAAATATTGACCAAATAATTAACTTTGTCTTTGGCCACCCTGGTTAATCAAATACTTTGTGACACACATCATTCTGTATGAAATGACATTGCTTTCACCCTAAACCAGTTTTTCTAAATGGTGTTTATGTCAGAGTGGTGAACTGGGAAATAGGTGGAAAGGTAATTCTTTACCAAGTTCCCAGAAGTTTACAAGGAAGGGCACTTTTCTCTGCTGCTTCCTATGTTACTAGTAACTGGATGGAGAAATAAGCAATACTTTCAACTTGTAACTTTATCTCCCATAATTTATTAGATCTTTGAAAACTCCAGTAGAAAGTGAAAAATAAACAGTATTTGTCTTCTACCAGTGGGGGCAGATTAGTGAATGAGTAAATGAAATATGGACAAATATGCTAATGTCCCAAGAACAAAGGAAGTTAGCTATTTTGAGCAACACAGCGTAGAGGAAACCATTCCTGAACTCTTGCTCAAGAAATAGAAATCTCTTATCAGTTTAAAATATGCTTCCAGGGCGCCTGGGTGGCTCAGTTGGTTAAGCGACTGCCTTCGGCTCAGGTCATGATCCTGGAGTCCCGGGATCGAGTCCCACATCGGGCTCCCTGCTCAGCAGGGAGTCTGCTTCTCCCTCTGACCCTCCTCTGTCTCGTGCTCTCTCTCATTCTCTCTCTCTCTCAAATAAAAAAAAAATATGCTTCCAACTATATAGTCCTATTTTATGTCTCTGATTTTTGGACCTAAACTACATTTATATCCAAAGATGAAGCTAACAGTTCCAAACTAAATAAAGGGTTATTTTATGCTCCCAAAGTATGTCAAGAAATGCCAATAGACTTTGGCTTCAGGGCTTCTGAAACTGAGAGTGTATATATTCTCAACATAGCTGGCTGGGAGTGGGATGAGGGATATCAGAACTCTGGCAGCATTGAACCAGACTATAGTGTGTTGACCCAGACACCCACAGCAGCTTCCAGCCACTGAGCTAACTGTAGCCATCACAGGGACTCCCTGTTGGTGAGTACAAAGCCTTACATGATCTGGTCCCTACCTGAGTTTTTGCTTCTTCTCTTTCATGTCTAGATCATAATTCACATGCTCATTCCCACTACAAGATCTCTTTCTCCATCTCTCACTAAACTTCACTCTCTTTTTTTTTTCAAGGGTTTTTTTAAAAATTTTTTTATTATGTTAATCACCATACATTATATCATTAGTTTTTGATGTAGTGTTCCATGATTCATTGTTTGCTTATAACACCCAGTGCTCCATTCAGTATGTGCCCTCCTTAATACCCATCACCAGGCTAACCCATCCCCCCTACCCCTCTCCCCTCTAGAATCCTCAGTTTGTTTCTCAGAGTCCATTGTCTCTCATGGTTCGTCTCCCCCTCTGAATTCCCCCCCCTTCATTTTTCCCTTCCTACTATCTTCTTATTTTGTTTTAACATATAATGTGTTATTTGTTTCAGAGGTACAGGTCTGTGATTCAACAGTCTTACACAATTCACAGAGCTCACCATAGCCCATACCCTCCCCAATGTCAAGTTTTTATTTAAATTCCAATTAGTTAACATACAATGTAATATTAGTTTCAAGTGTAGAATTTAGTGATTCAACATTTATGTACAACACCGGGCGTTCATCACAAGTGCTCTCCTTAATGCTCATCACCTATTTCCCCCATTCCCCTGCCCCCCTCCCCTCTGGTAACCATCAGTTTGTTCTCTATAGTTAAGGGTCTGTTTCTTGGTTTTCCTCTCTTCTCTCCCCCACCATGTTCATTTGTTTTGTTTCTTAAATTTCACATATGAGTGAAATCATATGGTATTTGTCTTTCTCCAACTGACTTATTTTGCTTAGCATAATACTCTCTAGCTCCATCCATGTCGTTGTAAATGAGAGGTTTCATTCTTTTTATGGTTGAGTAATATTCCGTTAGATATATATACCACAGCTTCTTTATCCATTCATCAGTTAGTGGACATCTGGGCTCTTTCCATAATTTCACTATTGTAGATAATGCTGTCATAAACATCAGGGTACATATATGCCTTTGAATTAGTATTTTTGTATCCTTTGGGTAAATACCTCATGGTGAAATTGTTGGATTATAGGGTAGTTTTATTTTTAACTTCTTGAGGAAACTCCAAATTGTTCTCCAGAGTGGCTGCACCAGTGTGCATTCCCACTAATAGTGTAAGAGGGTTTCTTTTCTCTGCATCCTGACCAACACCTGTTATATCCTGTGTTATTAATTTTAACTGTTCTGACTGGTGTGAAGTGATATCTCATTGTAGTTTTGATTTGTCTTTCCCTGATGGTGAGTGATGCTGAGCATCTTTTCATGTGTCTGTTGGCCATCTGTATGTCTTCTTTGAAAAACAGACACTTTCTTTGCAGTTTTCTAGGGAAATTTAGTTTCCTTCCTTCTTTACCTGGAAGGCTCCTGTGTCCCCAGTCCCTGGGGCAGCTTGCTGAAGTCTTACCCTTCTCCAAGACTTAATTCAAATGTCTCCCTTGTGAAGAGTTTCCAGGTCCCCCATCTATACACACATCCACATAGACATGCACACATAGACACCCACATGATTGTAGATTTAAAGTAGAATCAGGGTCTCCCTCAGTAACAAGACTAGATTAAATTAGAATCTAATTAGTACATCATTAATTCTTTAATATTATAAATCCACCAATTATAATTATTTGCTTACATGTCTCTCTTTTGCATAATTAGACCATGGCTTCTGAAGGGCAAAACTATATCTTCTCTCCAACTCTGATACTTATTATAGTGCCTAGGACTTACAAATGGTTTCATAAATGCTTGATGGATGAATGAATAAACTAATTCTCATCCTTCAAGAACCATAGCAGTTTCCTTTGCCTCAAGAAGGCTTGCAGGTTCATCTACGATAGGAATAAATTCTGTCTTCTCTGAGTTCTCATAACACTTTATTTATTCCTTGCTGTGGTTGTCATCACTAATTTTCCTGGATTTTAATTGAGTTTTCCCTATCATCTAGCTTATTAGGAAATGCCTTTAGTTATCTTTCCCCACATAGTACTGTGCTTTGAAAAATGTTCTTCTCAATGTTTGCTGAAATAAATTTATATATTTACAGTATTTTCCCAAATATATATCATTAAACAATGCAATGGTTTTTTGGCAGGGCAGAGATGATCTCAGATTCATTTTTATTTGCCTGGGACCAGAACATAACAAATGCCAAATAAACAGGTGTTATGAACATGAAAGGAGAGAATGACTGCTTAAGAAGCAAAGACTCTACTTTGTTCATCCATTGGCAACAATCTGGTCCTTGAGCAAACACCGGGAGTAAGAAAAGTCACAACCACTCAGTTTTAATAGCGAGACTCATTGTATACTTTTTCTTTCAGTGCTTAGGTATTCTTGGAAATAATGACTTCAGAAGGGATAATGGCAGGGGCCCCTGGGTGGCTCAGTTGGTTAAGCGACTGCCTTCGGCTCAGGTCATGATCCTGGAGTCCCGGGATCGAGTCCCACATCGGGCTCCCTGCTCAGCAGGGAGTCTGCTTCTCCCTCTGACCCTCCCCCTCTCATGCTCTCTCTCTCTCTCTCTCAAATAATAAATAAAATCTTTTAAAAAAAAGAAAGGATAATGGCAGAGTGTTGTTTGTTTTTTTTTTTAACTCAGAAGTTAAGGAAGTATTAACTTTTTGGTTTGCTGCCATATCCTCCAAAATGGTAACAACACTGCAAGCAGTTGGCAATAGGTGGAGTAGTCTCTTTCATGGTAGCTGATTGAGAAGTTAAATGATGCTCTAAGCACATAAATCAATAGGCACATAGAAGAATAGGATCGCTCCAGTTGCTGAGAATAAAATCTTCAAAGATTTCATCACTCATGGTGATAGTAATAGCTCCATTTATTGAAAACTTTTATACACCATCTTTGTGTTAACCTCTTCACATATATTCTCATTTTCTTCTCCTGACTTCCTCTAGACCAAGTTATCATTACCCTCTTTCTACAGAGGAGAAAAGTGAGGCTTAGAAGTGTTCATTGGTTTACCCAACATTATGTAGCTATCCTGCTTTATCACAGGATTCAATTCAATTCTGATAGAAAATCAGGGTAGAAAAAAATCTTTATTGACTTTCTTTCAGGGGCTTATTGTATCTACTAAGTGATCTATACATGTCTCTATGACTTAAAAGCAGAATTTTATTACCCCAGTTCATCAGAAGCACAGGTAAAAATTAGAAAACTTAACTCTTCATTACCTGGGAAGGGGGACATCAGACCACACAGTAAACTATCCACAAGGCAAAACAATCTCAACCAAGACTTTTACCAAAGCTAACCAATGTAATTGGCCTATTGAATTCTACTCCTTTTCTTCTCTCACAGTCCTGTGTCTCTGAGCATACACATGAGTAATATACATCATTGTGAAAATGTTGCGCCATAAATAAGACACATATCTCAAAGTGACTGGTTTCACTTCAGGAATTCAGCTACTTCTGTTGAGGAAACTCAGTTTGGCAAAGCAGAGTTTCTTTTAATCTTTTACATCCCCTGACTCTGCAGCTTCACATTAACTGTTTGCTCTTGAGAAACTCAGTCTCTCCCTGCTTCTTTCCCACATCAGCAAAATTGGCCCATCCATCACCAGCATAGGACTTTAAAATATTGAACGATAAAAATGCTCATGGACTGACTGTAGGGACAAGTAGGTGTCTCCATAAATATGGGAATACAGGCCATCCATGTAGTATTATCCAGAGAATCTGCCTACATCAGTGTGAAGTTGTAAATAAAGTTAATAGTTACATAAGATGATTTATCATTTGGATTATGAAAAGCAAGCCTTCTAAAACACTCTCCAGACCTGCTGTCCTGACAGAAGCAGCCATAACAACAGAAAAAAAAACTTCCATAAGACACAGCTGGCCAAACCCATTACAAGCCATAATGTCAGCTGTCACAATGATTGCTTCCTCAAATTGACCTCTTCTGACCTAGCAGCTTTCAACTTTCTCTTCTTGGCTCTTTAAGATACTTGTTAATCACCAGATGTGCTTTATATAAACATGTGGTTTATACTTTAAACCAGAAATAAAGGGAAAAGACTGTGTCTATTATGACCCACCAAGGTGCCCTGATCCTAAAGTCAAGTGCAAGAAAGCATCTAGGAGATTTGAGAAACAGAATAAAAATGTTGGAAGGAAGCACTTTAAAGACAGGAATGGGTTAATAAGAGGCTCTGGGAGCTAATTTCAGAAATTTCTCACTGTAGGTGACATAAGAGATGCACTTTTGTTTGCACATATTTATAATACACAACCAAATCTAAATATTTCTTTACTTCCTCCTCTAATTTTCACCTAGGTATTCTAATTTAGACTAAGTGAGGGCATTTCTCATTTCCTTTTGCCTAGTCTTTCTGCTCAGTTATTATTATAAGCAGAAACAACAAAAAATTATTTTTCCATCATTTGGCATTTTAGCCTAAATTATTATTATTATTATTTTAAACTCAGATGGCTTAATAGAGAGATTTTATTCACTATATACAGGATTCTCTAATGAAAGTAGGTTGGTCACTAGCTGGGTGACCCGACTGACACCAAAACCAAGGGCAGCTCAGGGACGCCCCCCCCCCAAAAGGAATGTACTATTGATAAAACTTTTATGCTGAATTGTCATGCACAATATTGAAAAATCAGTTGGATCAATTCAGACAGACCCTAATACCTATTAAAGCAAAATTCCAGGTTCTATTAATATGAAAATTCAGTGTAAAAGTTTTATCTTTAGCACATTCTTTTTTTGTTGTTTTGGCTCAGTTTTATTGCTTGTGTTTGCTTTTAAAATATTTTATAAAGAATTGGGTACTCTTTCATAAATATTTTTAGAGAGATACTGGCTTGTACTAGGAATATCGATATAAATGTGACCTGCTTCCAGCCTTTAGGAGTTCAGAATATTCATACACAGATACTTTCAGTGGTATTGTTAAGTTCAACGACCCATGGGAGCGAAGAGATGGTGTGGAAAGTGTTAACTACCAAAATATTCAAAGAAGACTACAGAAGAGGGGCGCCTGGGTGGCTCAGTTGGTTAAACGTCTGCCTTCAGCTCAGGTCATGATCCCAGGGTCCTGGGATCGAGCCCTTCATTGGGCTCCCTGCTCAGTGGGGAGTCTGCTTTTCCCTCTCCCACTCCCCCTGCATGTGTTCCCTCTGCCTGCCACTCCCCCTGCTTGTTCACGCCTTCTCTCTCTGATAAATAAATAAAATCTTAAAAAAAAAAGACTACAGAAGAGGAGATAATAGAACTAGGAATTAAAATTTCCAGTTTGAAAGGGATAGAAGATAAGCTAAGAAAAGCAATTAACACGAAGTCGCAGAGATACATGGTCTTTTCAAGGAAAAGTGAGAAGCTTGGTTGGGGTTAGGATGTGAAAACATCAAGTTTTTTAAGAACAGACCAATGTGTAATAAATTTGCAGAGGTGATGGGTATTAAGGAGGGCACGTGCTTTGATGAGCACTGGGTGTTATATGCACCTAATGAATCGTTGAACACTACATCAAAAACTAGTGATGTACTCTATGTTGGCTAATGGAACATAATTAAAACCAAAATAAAAGGACTTAAAAATAGTAGAGATCAAAATCGATTCAAATCATGTAGAGGTAGGTGTCATTTAAATCATGGAAAGTAGGATTAGAGACTGCAATTGGTCTCAGTGTAACATAGGGAGGAAGATTATGCTTATAAATACATGAGTTTTGGGTGAGGAGGCATAGTAGGAGAAAATCACTTGTGGCAGTTGGAAATTCAGGGCTGCAGTTGGTAAAAGCTCATGTAGTTTGTATTTAGTGTCAGCAAAGATGCCTGTTAGCTCAGTGTCTCTGAGAGACCATATAACATTTCTCTGTAAACTATATAATAAACATGACTTATTTGGTGTGAAATATATTCTAATGTCATAACTCTAACAAATTAAGTTAGCACTTACAATGCAACACGTATTTTCTTTCAGCATACGAGATTTATTACACAAGAGAGCACAACTAATAAAGGTGCTGTGTGTAATGGCCAGACCCTGAATCGTTTATGGGACTCTCATGGGTTTGGTCCCCTGTATCGCAGGCAACCTCAGACTAGGTCATCAGAGCATAGAAAGCACAGGTCATACTTTATTCCTAGACACTTCCAAATGCACAATGAAAGCCTGAAGAAAAACAACTCCTTCTGACGTGAGAGTCAGCTGCTATGCATCATCGCACATTTTTCTATTCTTGGTCCTTAGGAGGACACTACTGCTGTTTTCCCAGATGCTGGCACAGAAAAGAACCAGAAGACTTTCTTGGTTTTCCCTCCATTCTGTCATACTTCCATGGTCAGATTCTCCACTTGCTTGCTCCTTCCAGCAATTTTCTAAAGTCACACTATTTGATACAAGGTAAAAAACTACGTTTATTCCAGTTATTGTTTCAGGCAATTTCCTTATATGATTTATTCCTGGCAGTAATGAACAGGTGTTATTATCTCTGTTTTTTCCACCTGGAAAAAAAAAAGAAATTTAGTAACCTGCCAAAGGTCACCTTCTAGTGAGTAGAAGAGGGATCTGGTAAAAATGTATGGAGCATGGATATAGCCTAGGAGCTGGTTTTGAACCAAGGAAAAACAAAGCAACTGTAATTTGTTCATTGACCCTGAGACTAACCATCTCTTTTTCACCTTAAAAGCCTTCTTTATTCAGCATTAATAAGTCAAGTTTGTGTATTAGGAACTAGAGCCAACCTAGGTCCTAGATTTGAAGGCAGTTTGCTCTTGATGCCCACCCACAATTCTGTTTAGAAACTCTTACCCTAAGCCCTTGGTTTCTTTGCTTCCTGCTGCTCCTAGATTCCCCTGGGCCCACTTTGGTGTCAATTACAAACCAGTAAAGGAATCCTTACTAGGATAGAATCATGTTTACAGCCAACGATCAAATGTATGCACCTGTCACATCTATGTAAAGAACATCTAATTAGTTTCCATTTATTCAATCAGTGAATATTAACTAAGTGCCTACTGTATTTCAGGGCTGGTGCTAGACACTGTGGAGGCACTGGTTAAAAAAAAAAAAAAAAAAAAAAGAACAGTTCCTGCTCCCAATGAGGACTTTAAGGAGCTTGAAGTACATGAAGAGAGATAAATAAACTAATTATTGAAATATGATGTGAGGAGTAGAACGTTGGGGTAAGAACAGAGTGCTGGTGGAATAGATGGGAAGAATATAAAATCCAACCTTGGTTGGTCAGGAAAAATTCACCAGGGAAATAAAATCAAGGCTAAGTCCTTAAAGAGAGTAGAAGATAAGGCAGTGGGTGGAGGTTTTGAGGTGGGGACAACACTCAACAAAGTCCAAAATGCTGTAGAGGGGCCTGGTACATTTAGGAACTAAATAAATAATAGAATAGAGCTATAAGGGGCCCCAATTTTTAAAGATCATGTATGTGGTGCTAGTAAGTTTGTACATTATTCTGGGAGAAATGAGAAATTCTTAAAACTTCAGAAAAGTGCCAAGATTATTTCTATGCTTTGGAAATATCTCTCTGGCTGCAGCATGGGGAAATGATGTGAAGAAGAGGTGACTTTAGCTACACAGTGAATACATTTGGTGAGCGAAGCTGAGGGTTGGTGGGAGCAACAAGGCTGGGGGCAGCAAGAAAGATTAGAATAAGCCATAACATAAGGGCGCTTGAACTAATTTAGCTGCAATGAGGAAAGAGACAAATGGGCAGATTTGAGGACATTAAATAGAGGCAGAATTGGCTTATGTGACTATAATGACAGAAGGGGCAGGTCATCCAGGATGATTCCCAGGTTGGTGGCCAGGGCATGGGGAGCCCCAGGGAAGAAGCAGGCTTTGCGAAGCCGGTTATGAGTGAGGTTAAGTTGACTGTGATGTCCTGCCAGGTGTTGGCTATAGAGGTGGGAAGTCCAAATAGGAGAGAGACTTGGAAGTCCTTAGCATGTGGATGTCAATTTAAGCCACATAATCCACAACCAGTATGTTATGCAAAAGGGATCAGTTAAATTTCTGGAGAACATCAAAAGGAATAATTAGGTGAAGATCTTGCAAACGTGGATGTACTGGAGATTGCCTTTTAGATATCTTCAGTTCAATTTGAAGTTGGTCAACCCCCATCACCCAAAAAGCCTATTTAAATAGTTTAGTGACTCTTTATGTCCACTAAAGAAATCCATGATGTTTCTTTATTATTTTCCATGGTTAATTAAATATAAAATATGCAAATGAAGGACACTTTTAAAGACATAAAAGTTAATCATTGTTTATTATACTTATGCATCATATAAGACAATTGGCTAGTTTTGATTTCAAGTACAATTTCGCTTTTATATTATTAAAAATAATAATTTAGTTCTATAATTTCATTCCTATCAAAATTGGCTAAGAGTTAACCCTTATTCAAGGTATTGGCTTTTAACTTTGACATGAAAGTTGACATTTTGGAGCCAAACTCAAATTCTATAATGAAAAGTCTCTGCAGTCTGGATTACGGATATCTATTTTGAAATACTATATATATCCCTCCTCCTTTAAAAAGAATAGGGGAGGATCTGGATGCATTTTAGCAAAAGGCTTCTTTAAAACACCTTGTGATATAGAAATAAAAATAGAAATCAGACCTCAGAAGGGGATAAAAAGGTAACACATCAAATATAAGAGTCAGTACCCAAACATCACACTTGAGCTGGAACACCAGATTAGACAGGGCAAAAGTCAAATCACTGTAGAATTTCTCAGTACACTTAAACTCAAGTATAATCTGTAAGTAAGCCTTACTAAAATTATGGTGATGATTTATAAAATTCACCCTAATGATCCTAACTGAAAGGAAATATTAGTATTTTGCCATACTTTAAAAACATTTTACATTTTCATTCCCTGAATTTAGTAATATCATCTAAAGAAATTTCAAGCATTTTCTAACATCTGGTTATTATTTAGTTGTTTATTTGGCATTTTTTTAACAATCACCTAATAGGGTCTTTCATTGGGGTCTTTGGTTCATATTTCTCACTCAGGGGTCACATGATCATTTTAATCCACTAGTAATTACATTGAGACAATCCTTGAGTTAACAGGTTAATGAAAATATAAATATAAATAATTCAGGGTTTCCAGAAAGGGGCTGGTTATTTGCCAGGAAGGATAAAATTGGTCACCTCTAGTTTTATCAACAAACGTGATAGATACTTATGAGAACATAGGGTTATTAATTAAACGTGTACTTCATTGACTGTACATATAATAATGGCAGTACTCATGCATGAAGACTTCTCAAGTTCAGAAAACCTCCCCTCTTATTTGTAATGATTTTCTGTTTTATGATGGTTCTCTTCTTATAGTATTTGAATCTGACATTTGGCAGGAACTTTTTGTTTTCCTTTTGCCATTACATACTTAATGAAATAAATAACCCACTGATTTCATAACTTGACATTATTTAAATTCTTTTTCTTTTCTTTTTACCTAAAACCCTTTTTTGGTTTAAAGTGGAATTTGGAAATCAACATTCTTATGTCATTACATAAATCTATGATTACTATGGATGACCCCATTCATATGAAATTTCAACTACCTCTCATCATCACTGTAATAATATAAAATCTATTTGAAGCCTCATATTCTCTCCTGATAAGTGTAATTTATATATACAACAACTCACTGGATACTGCCATTTGGAGATCCTGGAGAAGTCTCAAACTCAGTATGTTTCAGACTGAGCCTTTCCCACACCCATTCCTCCTCGTTTAATGTTACCAAGATCTCCTCATCACTCAAGCCAGAAATC
Organism: Neomonachus schauinslandi; assembly: GCF_002201575.2. Taxonomy (NCBI): domain Eukaryota; kingdom Metazoa; phylum Chordata; class Mammalia; order Carnivora; family Phocidae; genus Neomonachus; species Neomonachus schauinslandi. The sequence continues at coordinate 57,187,110 of NC_058406.1, forward strand.
ACAAGATACCTAGAATTTTCCTCCTTTTCTCTCATAAAAAATCAGTCAGGAGTCATGGTGAATCTATTTCTGAAATATTGTTGGAATCTGCCCCATCTTCTCCACCCCTACTGGCACTGCTTAATTCAGAACCACTTGCCAGAATTGCCAAAATAGCCTCCTTCATATTATATCTGCTTCTAATGTTACCCCACAAGTCCTTTCTTTATGGTGCTACCAGCATTACACTTTTAAACTGAAATTTAAAAACTTGAAAAAAGAAATATATAAATAAAAAATAAAGTGAAAATTTAGTCATGTCATTCCTGTTTAAACTCCCAAAGTCATTCCCTCTTTCTCAGTATAAAACCCAGATGATTCTTCTTCTTCTTCTTCTTCTTCTTCTTCTTCTTCTTCTTCTTCTTTTTCTTCTTCTTCTTTTGGCTGGATACAGTATACTTTATTGATATACTTTATTGATGGTACATGACAAGGTAGGGCTCCCCAGCCCCTTCCTTTCTTCAGAGGGTCTGGGATGGAAACTGGAGGTCGGGAGATTCTCAGTGTATTGGAGGATGAGTTGGGGCAAGAAATCTCCAGTAGCTGAGGGCCTCTCTCTTCCTCTTGCTCTCACTGGTGCTCATGGTCTAGGGGGCTCTTACTCCTTGGAGGTCATGTGGACTGTAACGTCCACCACCTGGTTGCTGTAGCCCTCTTCATAGTCATACCAGGAAATGAGCTTGACAAAGTGGTCATTGAGAGCAATGCCAGCCCCAGCATTGAAGGTGGAAGAGCAGGTGTCACTGTTAAAGTCACTGTTAGAGAAAATCTGGTCTTCAGTATAGCTCAGGATGCCTTTGAGGGGGCCCTCCGATGCCTGCTCACCACCTTCTTGATGTCATTGTATTTGACCACTTTCTCCAGGCGGCAGGTCCGATTCATGACTGACACATTGGGATTAGGATCATGGAAGGCCATGCCAGTGAGCTTCCCATTCAGCTCAGAGATTACCTTGCCTACAGCCTTGGCAGTGCCAGTAGAAGCAGGGATGATGTTCTGGGCAGCCTCTGGGCCATCACACCACAGCTTCTCAGAGGAGCCATCCAAGGTCTTCTGGGTGGCAGTGATGGCATGACCTGTGGTCATGAGTCCCTCCACAATGCCAAAGTTGTCATGGATGACCTTGACTAGAGGGGCCAGCAGTTGATGGTGCAGGAGGCATTGCTGGATATCTTGAAGGAGTTGTCATACTTCTCATGATTCACACCCACTACATATATGGGGGCATCAGCAGAAGGGGCAGAGGTGAGGACCCTCCTGGCCCCACTCTTCATGTGAGCCCCAGCCTTCTCTATGGTGGTGAAAGCCCCAATAGACTCTATAACATTTTCAGCACCAGAATCACCCCATTTGATTTTGGTTGGATCTTGCTCCTGGAAGATGGAGATGGGCTTTCTATTGATGACAAGTTTCCTGTTCTCACCCTTGACGGTGCCGTGGAATTTGGCGTGAGTGGAATCATACGGGAACATGTAGACCATGTAGTTAAGGTCAATGAAGGAGTCACTGATGGCAACAATATCCACTTTACCAGAGTTAAAAAGCAGTCCTGGTGACCAGATGCCCAATAAGGCCAAACCCGTTTCCTCCGACCTTTACCATCCGGTCTCCGGGATGCAGCTGGCACTGCACCAGAAGATGCGGTGTCTGTCAAATGGGGAGAAGCAGAGAGCCTAAACCCAGATTCTTTAGTATGATTTACAAGACTGATAGAGCTCCTATGTACAAAATGTTTTCCATAATGGAATTATGTCCATGGAAGTCTTTTACTCGCAACCTCCCTTATGATATCATAACCTCCATAACCCAGCAACCAGAAGAGGTCATATGACTAGTTCTCAGCAAAAGCACAAGTGAACCGTGCTACTTGCTGGTTCAGACCTTAAAGAGAAAATGCTGGACATAGCACCCCAGCCTTGACACATAGTTTAGACTCTTAACATGAAAGCAATTTGGCCCCTGAGCCACTGTGTGAAAAAGAGCTCCTAGTGGATCTGTAACACCACCCTGGACTGGTATTAGAGGGAGAAATAAATCTTTGTTGTGTTTTGCTGTGTTTGAATACAAAAATGTGTATTAGATTTTGAGGCATATTTGTTACCATAGTTTAACCCCACCCCCATGCAATATACCCCAGTATAAAATACCTTTTATAATTCAATCCCTAATTATATGTACAACTTCATCTTTACCGATTTCCAACCTCTCATATGTATCCTAAGTTTTACCCTTACCAAACTACTTAAAATTCCATAGATAAGTCATGCTCACTCTTGCTTTTATACCTTTGTTTTTGCAGAGTCATACCCTTTCTTACCTTATCTTTTAAGATTGCAGCAGATATTGCTCCTCCAGAAAGTGTGTCGTTCTCTCTGGTATGGACTGAAGTGTGTTCCCCCTCCCCTAAATTCATAAGTTGCAGCCCTAATCCTCAGTACCTCAGAATGTGACTGTGTTTGGAGATAGGGAGTTTATGGAAATAGTTGAGTTAAATGAGGTCTTTAGGGTAAACCCAGTCGGACTGGTGTACTTACGAGAAGAGGAGATTTGGGCGCACAGAGAGAAAACAGATACACTTACACCAAGAAAAGACCACGTGAGGACACAGCAAGAAGGAGGCTGCTGGCAAGCCAAGGAGAGAGGCCACAGGAAAAAGCAAACTTGCCAACGTGTTAATCTTGGAAGTCTCACCTCCAGAACTGTGAAAAAGTAAATTTCTGTTGTTTAAATCAACCATTCCACGGTATTTTGTTATGACAGCCCTAGTAAATTAGCAAATACTCCTTGAAGCAGGATGTTTGTTCCTCTGAAATTCGGGAACATTCTGAGATACCCCCTTTGAGCACTTATCATAGCTATTTTTCAATCACTGGTTTACTTGTCTGTCTCCCTAACTCTGTGAATCTTTGAGGAAAGCAACTTTGCCTCATTGATCTGCTTCATTAACCCCTGACGATATGTTAGAATATTTGTGGGAAGTGAATAATCATTCTTTAGAATGGATTAACTTTTTCTCCGCAACTTGCAGCTTCCCAGTAAGTAAGTAAGTAAGTAAATAAGTAGTTATTGGGGTTTTCTCTTGCTGTATATCCTCCCAACATATCCGGCCAGGCTGCCAAACATGCAGCATTGATTTCGATACTGGATTTCCTTATTGGAGGCTCTGCCTGGCCATTTTTTTATATTATTGTGTGATTATCACTTTGCATATTTACTAAGGTCCAGAAGATGAAGATGAGTTTTAGAGCAAGAACAAGATCTTCTTTCGGTAAAGTTGGTGGCGTTGTTGTAGTAGACTGCTTTTGGTATTTTATCCACATTGCAATAGCTTCTTTTTTCCAAGAGCTACCCCTTTATGCAGAGGTGGGCTTAATCCAGGCTGTGTACCACATTTGTTTGGACCAGAGTGGTCATCAGATCCAAGTCTGACAAATAAGATTGTATTTCATAAATTTTGAATTGAGAGTGAGATAAGGTATTTGGTCTTTTTTGAGTGGTTGAAACCAAGGAGATATAAATTCCAGAAGAGTTTATTGTGAGATAGTCATGTGCACTGAGAAACAGACATTTGGCAAAGAATGAGACATATCCCAAATACAGAAGTTGTGTAGAGAAAAATAAAGACTAAAACATGCTTACAAATACAGATAGAGAGATAAATCAGTAGAGAGAGAGATAGAGAGGGTAACGGGGAAAGCAGGTGTAATGCCAATTAATTTTGTTTCCTCATTTCAGTTCCTTGTGAGGTCCTGGTAACGTTCCTTGCTCTTGGATTCCATGAGGTTTTATAACAAATTCCATTTTGGCTTAAGCTAGTTTAAGATTGATTTCTGTTACTTGCAACAAAAGGGAACCTTGCTTGAATCAATTGGATAGTATGATTAACATTTGTAATTTTTCATCACCCAATTCATTCTTCTGAATTCTGGTAATAACACTTCAATTATCCTATCTGGAGTAACTTCCAGACCTTTCTTCAGGTCTGTAAGGTTCATTAGGGCCAACCTCAGGCCATAGTAATTAGTTCAAGAAGGGAAATGTGATCCAAACACCGGGTGAATATCTCCATCACCAATATTTGCTAGAACTATTAAGAAGCTGTGAGAAGTTGAAAAAAAATTTTTTTTTCTACTGGAGTTGCCTAACTAGTTAAGATGGCAGCCTGGAGCTTTTACTGGTCATCTTGCCACCATGAAAAGAGAACACTCCAGTGAATAAAACCAATGAAGAAGAAGGCAAAGCAAAAAATCCAGAAAAAACCAGATTGTCCATATGTCATCTGAGCACCAAGATCCCAGACCCTTCAGTTATTTCAGCAATAAGTGTCCTTTTCTAAAACCAGTCTGAGGTGCTTTTTGTTGTTGTTATTTACAACCAAAACATCCAGATAAGTCTGGCTGTAATTTCTCTACATATCTTTGAGTTGGTCAAGTTTTATTGTGTATTCCAAGTCTTATTATATAGACCAAATGCCTAACACTGTATCTGAAATACAGCAGATGCTCAAAAAAGTATCTGCTGGTACTGAATGAAGAAGACATATGCTACCTAGTGTGTCATTTTTGGATATGTTTTTTACAGTCTTACCTCTTCATTTGAATATTCTGTCAAGTCAGTGCTCTATCATCAGTGGATTTTAGTCAGAGAGATTAAATAAAAAGGCTTATTATTTAAATCCTTGCTATTTCTTGCCATCACAGCCAACATTTGTTCTCCAAATGCCAAATCCTAAGTGGTTTTTCCTTCTCCTCACTACCACCATCTTCATGAGAACTCCCCATCTGAACCAGTCTAGTAGCCTCTTGATTGATCCCTGTGTCTCTAGGCTCTTTTTTAAAAATTATTTATTTATTTATTTGAGAGAGAGAGAGAGAGAAAGAAAGAGAGCACAAGCAGGGGAGAGGGGCAGAGGGAGAGGGAGAAGCAGGCTTCCCACTGAGCAGGGTGTCTGACATGGGGCTCCATCCCAGGACCCTGGGATCATGACCTGAGCTGAAGGCAGGCTTAACCGACTGAGCCACCCAGGCGAACCTAGACTCTTTTTTCCCCAATCCACTGAACACAATGTAATGAGAAACATCTATTTAGTCATGGTTTCTGGCTGTGGTTGTTATACAAATTACAGATAATATATATAAGGGAACTAACACTGTGCCTGGCATATCGATTAATATTAAAATCTCTACCACTATGAAGACAGTACTAGAATATTAACAAGTACTGATTTTTTAGTACTAACTATATACCTGGTGCTTTATCTAATTTATCCTTTACATTAACTCTTTGAGGTACTTTTGCAGGTGAAAACCCCCAAACTCGGAGAGCTTCAATGACACATAGTTCGCTATTGGCTGATATTATATTCAAACCCAGGAAGCCTGACTTCAAAGTCTTTGCTTAATTTCCCTGTTATTTCTTGTATCTCTCTATGACACAATTTTTATGTTTTCTGAGCTGAAAAACAAATCAAACCTGGCCCCTTCTAACTTGGAGAGACTGATAACAATGAAACACAAAAGCTGATTTTTGAAAATGCACCCCGACACCCTGCTGCAGATCCTTCATTTAATGTTGTCCTTACAGCTTTGCAATTTTGTGAAAAGCAGCACATGAGAGATTTTGCTCTTGGCGTGGGATGTGGCCTTTACTACAAAATGCCTGATCTCTCATTCAGACTGCATCTCTGCCCACCAGGTGTGTGCCCGTGCATACGAAAACCAGAGAGAGTGACTCTAATAGATGAAATTGGGATGCTTTCCAAGGACTCGGAGTCATGGGACAACAGATCTTATACAACCTAATCTGACTTGATTTAGCATAAAAGTGTTGTTTTTTTAGAAAGCGTTGACACTCTCATCTACTGATGAGACTGAGCAGGTCTAGGTCTGTATTGTTACCTTTTGCTTCATGTTAAATTAAAAAGAGAAGATAGCGGGAGGGGAAGAATGAAGCGGGGGAAATCGGAGGGGTAGATGAACCATGAGAGATGATGGACTCTGAGAAACAGACTGAGGGTTCTAGAGGGAAGGGTGGTGGGAGGTTGGGTTGGCCTGGTGATGGGTATTGAGGAGGGCACATTCTGTATGGAGCACTGGGTGTTATGCACAAACAATGAATCATGGAACACTACATCTAAAACTAATGATGTAAAGTATGGGGATTAACATAAGAATAAAATAAATTAAAAAAATAAAATAAAAAAATAAAAATAAATAAAAAAAAAGAGAGACATCACAAAGCAGCAGTTCCTTCTTCACAGAAAGCTATCTTTATCTTTTAAAGTACTTGACTTACGGAAGTGCATGAAAAAACCCTGTAATGACCTTTTGAAGATCGCATGTCCTGTGTACGGGCTCGGGGCATTCGCGGAGATCTGGCCAGCACAGCCTGGGCACCTGGGTCTCTGCTTTCGTTTTCCTGTGTGAAGTTCCTACTTCCACTAGGACTGAGGCCCAGACCTGAGGCCCAGCGCCCTTGGCTGGGGTCCTGACTATTTTTGCTCCAGGAATCAGGTATGCGTGGTCACAGGTCTTATGTTTCAGGTCCTGCTACATTTTACTTTCATCCATTGATTTGCCCCTGTATGTCCTTGAGACATTTTCATTCCAAGTGTAACGACATAAGAAGGGTTTCAGTGACCAGAAGTAGCATGATAAATTAGAAAAGGAATAAACTCCCGGGTCCCAGACCTGGGTTTGCTTCCTTGCCTCGGTAGTATGTTCTTGGGCAAGTCGGTTATCTGCCGTATGACTTAGTTTCCTCACTGGTAAAAATGACGATAAGAATTGTGACTCTCAAGGCCATTGTTAGAATGGCACATGATATCATCTGTCGATATATCTAGCACCATGTTTAAGCTAAAGTAGATGCTTGACAAATTTATTTTCTCTCGCCTTCTGAAAGTAAAGGGGAACATCATATGTTTAGAAAAATAACTCAACTTGTGCATTAGACAATACACAAACAGAGTCTCTCACACGGCTGGAGACAGGATTGTTGAGTTTCAGGTTGCATTGCTGAGACTCATTAAAGCTGATGGGGTCGTGAATTGCTTACATCAATGTTGAGTCCGGGCAACTAAAAGAAGCAGCATGGTATCATTTAGAAACAGTTACACTCCATACACTTGTGTTTATTTATCTGTGTATACATGTTCTAAAAAATTATATTTATACATGCTATGGCTTGTTTTGTTTTGCTAGGATGGGTGATTGTGCTTGAGAATCCTAAGAAACAAAATGTTTTTAAAAATATTTCATAGTCATCAAAACATACTGTAAGTGCCAGAGGACACAACTGTGGATTTCATCGGGGCTCTGGACATAGTGAGTGTAATGGAATAGTAGGGTTTTCCTGTAATGCCTGAGATAGGGCCTGGGCCATGCTTTACTGCCTGGGGGGCCAGTAATGACCGTTAGGCAAAACCAACACTCCCTGCAAAATTGAACATGGAGCTTTATATGTTACCATTAATTTGAAAATAGCTGCATACTAATTTACACTCATTTTTGTGATATTTAAAGAAAGTGGAGGGACACGATCTAATCACCAAGAATGGAAACTGGTACAACTTCATATGCAATAGTTTAGCTAGTGTATCTGATTATCTTTTTTACGTACTTCATTCCTGAATGGGATATTTTTTAATTATACAGAAACAGATAAGCATGTTTTACTGAAGCAGACCTTGTATGAACTGAGAAAGAAAAATGATCAGAGGCATTTAATCTGAATTGTGAGTGATTTCTCAAGTCAGTCTACATTCTTGGCTTAATTAAGATTATGAATTCTTGGTTCAAATGTCTGAAAATTAAGATGAATATTCTGATCTTGGTCAAATTGGGATCTATTGAATGGGATTTGTGAAATCTTTGTTATATTTACTGCATTTTCAGGATGGTATTGCAACTATAAGTATATTAAGAATCTAAATTTCATTTCCACTTTCTTATCAATCTGAAACATGTGCCTCAGAGTAAATTATCCAGTCTTGAGTAAACATGCCAGAAAAAGATCCTTGTAAAGTGAAGACGTTTCCTGCAGAAACTTTTGTCCTCGGTCTCTGCGCCCCAAACATGGAGACAGGGAGATAATGAAGAGACAGTGTAGGTGAGGTGTAAGCTCACATTTGATATCAGTTCAAATGTTAGTACTAACATATTTTAGTACTAGGGGACATCTTCAGTGCAGGTACTCCCGACTCTCTGGCATTCTTTGCTATAATTTGGCTTCATCATTAAATGCTCTTAACCAGGTAAGAGTCAGGTGTCTATGCTGCTCCTGACAACCCTACTCTTGCTGTGGATGGTTCTCCTTCCCAAAGGTTTCCTCTAGCTAGAGATCACAAAAGATAAGCAAGGATGTTTAGAGCATGTTTCTCAAAGGCTCTGCTAGTACTGAAATACTGTCTTAAATATTGGAATAGATTCAAATGTAGTTTGAATCTGCACCTTATCCGCAGAGCTCCTCCATTGTCTCTTCAGGTGTGGGGTATAGGGGTCAAGAGAACATTTTTTAGTGATGGGAGTGAGTTACACACACACACACATACATACACACACATACACACACACACGCCTACAGATAAAGATACAAAATGTCTGTTTCTTACAAAACACTTGGAACAGTTTAAGTCCCTAGGGTTGAGACCTCTTCACTTAAAAAGTTTGGCATTTCATAATTTTCCATGTACAAAATGCAGTTCCACATTCTCCCTATGCCCCAAATTGCTTTCTGATGTTGAATGATATGAATAGTCAAGCAACATTAAATTAGCCACACATTTCTAAGTTGTCCAAAGGGATTGAGCACCTCCTTTTAAAGTGTTCCACAGCACCAGAAAGTACTTGAGACATTGATAAGAAGGGAGGAATATTCCAGACAAGGAATGGCAAGTTTAAAATTGGAGTCAAGAAATGTAAAGTAAAGTAGTTGAGAAGAATACAGTTCAAGAGAAAGGAATGATGAAGTTAGACAAATGGTAAAGGTCATGATGGATTTTGTAAGCCTTGTGAAAGAGTTTGGAAAACAACGATATGCACCATTAACTGAAAAGAGAAGAATGTCAAGGACATTTGTACTATGACTTAGCTTGAGTTGTGTGGTCATTGATGCATTCCAATCTGGGCTGCTCATTTGTTGATCAGGTAGTCATCTGTTGAAAGAAACTGGTGGGAAGTCTAGTGAAGATAGGGATACTCCAGAGCAGGTTCAATAGAACCTTCTGTACTATCAGGTAACCACTAGTCACATATGGCTGCTGAGAAATTGAAATAAGGCTCGTGCAATGAGGATGGTATTTGCCTTGAGGGAAGTGGGTAATGAAAGAAAAATAGGGATAAGTTTGTGGGGGATTAAATGCTGGGAAATATGGGCAGAACTCTAAAATTTATTCCGCAAATCCAGAGCAATATTAAGAACTCGGCCAACTTCAGTGACCTTAGGACACACCAAATCTAAAGAGTAAATGTGTCAAAGTGCAGAGGCATATTCCAGAACAATTTGGCAAGAGTTAAGGAGCAGGTCAGGATTGTCGGAGAGTCAGAAAAATTCTTCTGGACCTGATTCATTAAAGTAACATTGTTTTAGAAACACAAGGTGTGGTCTCCACTAGTCGATCTTTATTCTTCTTCTAAAAAAAAACTGAAATAAACACCCTGTAGCCAATGGAGGGATTATTATCCAAGAAGAAATCAAAACGAAAGACTCCTTAAGGGTCTTTCTTCTTGTGCATCTAGAACTGTTGGCTGTCCACTGGTAAATATTTCCCATCCCAAAACAGACACCATTTATAAATGAGTATTAGTTCAAAACTGTGAAGGATTACTTATAAATAAATACTGGTCTCTTTGCCTGCAGACCTCGCCTCTAAATTTATTCAGGCAACTGATGAGGAAGAACAGAGGCAACTTGTGGGACTAGTTTCTTCACCTCACTGAGTCCTAAGTTCCTCATAAGTAAACTCAGGGAGTGGGTTTGTCCATCTTCCAGGGCAGGGGGGTGCGGAGGAGCATGCTCCACGAGCAATCTGCTACTTTCAGACAAAATCAGACTAAAAATACATAAGAAAGTCAAACATGCAAGAGATGGATATTAGTGGAATTCTGTTCCACAGAGAGAAACTGATATAAATTTCATAATTATGCCTAAACTTTTAGGCATAATACTTGATAATAAATTCTAGCACTTCATGCTGTTCTTTAAATTTATTTTTTTCTTTTATAAAGACACTATTAATCAATTTAATTTCAACATGCCCAAAACAACTAAATGTTAACCATCCATTATATGCTTAATTGTTTTCACCTTTGCCTTAATTGTATTCTCACCCTGACCTTTTCTTTCCCAGTTTATGCATATTTATATTTTCATTTTCCACTCATTTTTTTAAATAATAAGAGGAAATCGCAATAAAATAGTCAAATAATTTTGCAACACCACTGCTCAAGACAAATTCAAAGATACTGCATAACCTATAGGAAGAGATAATAAGAAATTTGTTTTGTTAGCTGATTCAAATCTCCAAATTTGGCACAGGAAAGGTCATGTGAAGATGTCAGTACATAATCCGCAAAAGCACAGATGTAGAAAAGACAAATGTATCAAAGCCAAGAGTAACCTCTTCTGTTCCCTCTGTTTCACTATTTTTACCTTTTAGTTTAGATTCCTAGGACGTTTCTATGTGATAGGGAATCACATCAGTGTACCTCAAGCAAGGAAATGTAAAGAAGAGGTGTAGATTGATTGGAAAGCCCTGGTAAAGAAAAGGGACAGAATACTGATATTTACTGAGCGCCACCTAGGTGCTTAAAGATGCACTGAATTATCTCACTTCCTCTTCACAACAACCCCTTCGTTCCATCACACCTTCACTCATTTCTTTGGCACCTGCAATGTACTAGGCTCTGTGCTTGGTAAAGACAAGGATGGACAAGATCAAGCCAGTCTCTGCTCTTGTTCAAGTACAGGAAAGAAAGAAGTAAACAAAGAAGGGAAAACAATTATAAATTAGGGTAGGCACTATGAAGGAAACAAATGAGCTAAGGTAGCAAATAATAAGAGGAAACAACCAGAGATAGGAAGCTTAAGAAAGACTGCTTTGAGAAAGTATTTAAGCCATTAACCAAAAGAAGAAACAGAGCAAAAATGCAGGAAATAGGGGAAAAAAGTGGGATAGCATGTGCAAAAGTCCTCGGGTGAGTAATATCCCTATGTCTACCGAGTAATGAATGGGCTGGAAAAAGAAGAGGAAAAATCATTAAGAGGCTATCAGTGGTGGTCTAGCTGAGAGATGAGTTTTGCATGAATTAGGAGTATTCAAGATGAAGAGTAGTGAACAGTATAGAGATATATTTGGGAGGTAGAGATATATTTTGTGGTAGTACTAGCCTCATGTACTTATTAATATGCCCCACATTAACAGATGAGAAATAGCCTTAAAAATTAGGAAAGTAACTAAGGATCTTACAGGAAATAACTTCAGGATGGGGATATGAACCCTGCCTTCCTTAAAGACCTTTACATGCATCACACTTCCTAGTTTTATTAATTCAAGGTCAATGTAGGTTTTACAGAATCTTAAAAGTAGAAGCTTTTACCAGTCTAATGATTTTGAATTAGAATGTGCTTTAATCGGGGAACCTGGGTGGCTCAGTTGGTCAAGCGTGGGACTCTTGGTTTCTGCTCGGGTCATGATCTCAGGATCGTGAGATCAAGCCCCATGCTGGGCTGAAGTCTGCTCAAGATTCTCCCTTTCCCTCCCTCTCTGTCTCCCCTGCCCCAACCCACGCTCTCTCTTTCTCTAAAACAGATAAATAAATAAAAATTTTAAAAAAGAATATGCTGGACATAACCAATAACCTGGACAGTGTACAGATCAGTTCACAGATCCATAGCTTCATTTCATCTGAAAAGGGCACCAAATTCTACAAGCACTCCAGATACATCTGTTCTACACAAAATACTAAAACACTCTTGCATTTCTTCCAGAGATGTGCTGTGTTAACACCATGCATATGAAAAATTTTCCACTTACTAAAGCAACAACGTCTAGCAATTGTGAACCATACGCTGTTAAATCTAAACTGGGTAATTTCCATGACCAACCTGTTTTTTTCAGCTTTGCTAAAAATATGCCTGTATCTCCTCATATTTAAAATGGTGCCAGTTGCTGAAAATCTCCCACCGCGCAAGTAAGTCAACACATGAAAAAGGCTTAAAATAAGCAGGGCTTGGAATCAAACAAAGAGCTGAAAGGGACCTTGCTTTCTAAACTCAGTACTTCTGCAGTTAATTTCTTCATTTTTATTCTATCTTTTCTGTTGAGATGCTGGGGTACATATTAGTGCTGTTCACTAGTACTCCCACTTCTTTTTCTAGGCACGTAGTAGGATTATCTTCCTCACTCTCTTCGACTGGCACAGCCTGCTGCTTGCTCTAGAAGTATGTGGGTGCTGCTCTATGCTCTGCTGCTCTCCCTTCCACCACTGCGGGGTCCAGCGATGTTGGAAGCCTCAGTTAGCCTGAGTCTCTGATGAGGATGACCTGCAACCGAGTCTCCACACCCAACTCTCAACAGGCAAGCTAAGTGAAGGCAAAAGAACTTTTGTTGTTTTAAGAAACTAAGATTTGGGGTTTTATTGTTGTTGAGGCTGCCACTACTGTATAACGTTGTTTTCTTGCCTTGTAAAGTTTCCTTCACATTCTTTAGGTGAAGGGAAATACAAATTTCCAAATTAGGGAAGTATGACAGACAGTATAGTTGACAGAAGGTCAGGAGGTCTGCATTCGAATGGACCTGTTTTTCATCATTCTCTGCACTTTGCCTGCTCTCTGATCCCTCTTTTTCTCAGCTGTAAAAAAGAGACGATAGCGTAAGTGTGCTCGACAGTTTGCCAAGTGCCAAGCAGGACGCCAAACCATAGATGATGTTCAATGACAATAGGCATTTTTGAGAAGGGTAATAACAACTAGACTAAAAATCTAAAAGAATATATCCATGCAGGAAGGACTGAATCTGAAGAATCTGCAGAAATGGGGGGATAAAACCTGCCATTTATCCCCTCACTTCTCCTTGTCTCCCTGCAGACTCCCCCCTAGTCACGAGACACCTCTCTGTCTCTTTCTGTGTGCCTGATGCTCTCTGCCCTCCTCCCACTCCCCTGTCACAAACTGCTCTCATTAAATCATTCATCAAAATAGCTGTGTTTTTGTAAGAATTAACTTACATTAGAAGACTAAAGCTCCAACGTGGTATTTTGAGCCTTTGGGTGGAGAAGGGCAAGGGGATACCTTTCACCTGAACCCAGGATGGCAGAGAGGATGCCTCTAGCTTGTTAGGTCTGCTAAGCCAGACAGGTCTCCTGGTTAGTCTTTAGAGAGGACTTTGATGAAGCTCTCCGAAGTGTGTGGGGTTGTGGGGGGGGCGGGGTCGGTACCATGATAGTTCAGTGGGGTGTTCCCTGGGCTCAGGACTGGCCATGCTAGAGTGGGGTGTCTGCATGACTCTTAAAAATGTATAGGCACTTTCTGTACTGTCTTCATATCAAGCCTTACAGCGATCCTGCAAAAGGGCGTTAAGATCTTTGGTGCAGATGATGAACTGTAGCTTTAAGCTTTTAAGTCATTTACCAAGTTCACATAGATGGGAGGTGGAAGAGCATGTATCCCAAACCAGCACTTCTGATTTCCAGGCTACCACCCTCTTTCCCTTCACCAGCGCAGGACCTTCTACCTCTGGGGAAGGAAATTCAGTACTGTCTCTTGACTTTAACAGCATATGCTATCACAGAATGAAGATGAAATTATGTTTTCTACATTTATAAAATATAAAATATAAAAAGAATTATAAAATATAAATAAATTTATAAATAAAATTATAAAATAAAATTATAAAATTATAAATAAAATTATAAAATATAAAAAGAGAAGGAAAAAAGAACAAGGGTTTTTAAAAAACTACAAATATATCATTGAAAATGAAATTGAGGTGAGGTATCCTGCACAGCCATGTGTTTTGGTAAAAAAAAGACCCACAGCTTCAGAGCATTTTCACCTTCTCCTACATGAAGAGAGAAGGAAATGGGGAAGAGTGCTACATTTTTAAATCCCATCAGTTCTCTAAGGAACTATGATTGCTTTCTTGTAGCTAACATAATTTCTAACATTTTGTCTATTTGCAGACCATCTTAAACACTGGAAACATCTTGAAGGTTACAGTGAAAACACAAGATCTGTAGCCAAGCAAACCTGGGTTTGAATAGGAATTCAAGCATCTAAGTTATAGACCTTGGGAAAGTGAGTTAATCAAGCCCTACTCTAGAGATGGGCCTCAAGTTTCTCACCTCAAAAATAAGAAGTTGGGCGCCTGGGTGGCTCAGTTGGTTAAGCGACTGCTTTCGGCTCAGGTCATGATCCTGGAGTCCCTGGATCGAGTCCCACATCGGGCTCCCTGCTCGGCAGGGAGTCTGCTTCTCCCTCTGACCCTCCCCCCTCTCATGTGCTCTGTCTCTCATTCTCTCTGTCAAATATATAAATAAAATCTTTAAAAAAAAAAAAAAATAAGAAGTTTACAGTAATAATCTTGTGGGATGGTGGTGAGTGTTATATGGGATAGTGAATAAAACACTTATATATTATAAATTTTAAAAATGTTACTTCTCCTTTCCTTTTGCATTATACATATTCACATCATTCTCTAACTCCTATTCCCAAGTAACACACAGTCAAGTGGATTTCAATAATTTAATAAATATTTGAAGAAAGAAAGAAAGAAAGAAAGAAAGAAAGAAAGAAAGAAAGAAAGAAAGAAAGAAGTAAAGAGGAAGGAAGAAGGGAGGGAGGGAGGGAGGGAAGGAAGGAAGGAAGGAAGGAAGGAAGGAAGGAAGGAAGGAAGGAAGGAAGGAAGGAAGGAAGGAAGACAGGCAGAGGGAAGAAGGGAGGAAGGAAGAGGAAGAAAAATCTTTATTAAGAACAGTTCTAAAATGTGGTGGAGACATTTTCCTTCTCTGAACGATCTGCTATTGTTCTATCAGCAGAGATTGGAAGCACTTGTAGTTATCCTGACCTTGTCCTCTTTCCCCAGAAGTGACATAGAGATATAAAAACTTCTTGTAACACTTCTGATAATATCATGAGAAATTGGGGCGCCTGGGTGGCTCAGTTAGGCATCTGCCTTTGGCTCAGGTCATGATCTCAGGGTCCTGGGATGGAGCCCCATGTAGGGCTCACTGCTCAGCGGGGAGCCTGCTTCTCCCTCTCCCTCTGCCCCTCCCCCCACTCGTGCTCACGTTCTGTCTCTTTCTCTCTCAAATAAATAAAATCTTTTAAAAAATATCATGAGAAATTGGTCATTGGTTCACGAAGCAAAACCTCCTGCTTGAAAGACTTGTAGTTCTGTTTGCTTTTATCATGCATTCATCACTGGAATTGTTACAGAAATATATTTTAGGGCCACTGATCTCCTTTCTACACACAATTATACATTTATTTTTCAGACAAATAATCAGCTATCTAATGTAAACCTAAGAGACAGAGGAATTTCCCAATGCCCAGTCTAAGATTGGTCTTAACTAAACTTTTCCTGTTTATGCCACCTCCAGTTTCTGTTTCCATCCTTGCCTAAGAGGAGAACATCTATAGGTTTGGATCGCCATCTCCACCCTAAAGAAAGGCTAGTTTCTTTTATTGTTTCAGAGTCTGAAATGTGAAGTGTGAGATTATTAAGTACGTGGTGGGTGTTGTCAAATGGATCATATCAATGCAGTTCCTCTATTTCCTACCACCATTAGTGTATAGACAGATATCCTGGGTAATTATAGGCATTTATAATTAGGTTTTGATGGGGAACTGTTTCAAGAAAATGATTTATTCAGCTGTGAACCAGATTAGTAACAGCCGGTTGTTGGCAAGATCTCCCACTCTAACTGAAAACACAGCAAGAAGTGTTGATACAAAGAGAACTTCAGAACTATGCTGAAAGTTTCATTATTTTGCCAAAAACAATTGCATCACTTCCTTGGAACATAAGTATGTGCCTTGTGAACCATTATTTAGCTTTTTTAAAAGTACGGGGGGTGGTTTGTAAATATAGGGATGAAATAAAAAAGAACAGCCAATGGAATTTTATTGGCACAACCTTTAAGTCAGGATCGGATTAACAATATGTGCATCAGAAACAAAGGCCAAGCAGTGTCAATGTGATCATGGATAGCCTTTAGAGGCCTCCAAAGTTCCATCATGAACTGGTGTCAACAGTTGGACCTTGACATTAAAAGAGTAGGAGAAGCAGTTGACCCTTAACCCAAGATGAGACTTTAATTAGCTGATAAAGGAGAGGTATAATTGCCTGTTATGCTCTTTTGAAGGCAAATCTACATACAAGCACAAAATTGTAATTAAAAATCTCCAAATAAGCTAATCTAGCTCAAGAAGGCACTAGCTAGACTACTATTACCCTCAGTGTTCACTAATAGTATCATATACCTATTTAAATGCCTCTTTCAAATGACTTTGTACATCCTTAATTTTCCTCTTTTTTAATTTTTTCTTCAGAGATTTTATTTATTTATTTATTTTGAGAGAGATTTCACGTGCAAGCAGGGGGAAGGGCAGAGGCAGAGAGAGACTCTCAAGCGGACTCCACTCTGAGTGTGGAACCTGATACTGGGCCAATTTCATGACCTTGAGATCACGACCTGAGCCGAAATCAAGACTTATACGCTCAACCAACTGAGCCACCCAGGTGCCCCCTAATTACCCTCTTTCAAGTGGGTAGCATCTAGCTTCCCTTAAAACTTCAACCTCTAGGTGAGTATATTGCTTTTATTTGGAAACTACCAGGGAAAAAATCTGACTGTTCAAAGCAATGAAATCAACTTGAGTTGATAACTTTACAGTTAGTCCTACAACTTCCCACTCTTTCCAACATAAATAGAGCAGTTTGACTTTAGTCTAATTTGATCATTTATAATCTGATACAAACAACACAAATATCTTTCCTAACACTTGTTTATGAGCTTTGTATTGTTTATTTACTGGAAAAACTTGCAGATATTTCAGTGTCAGACATATGATCACATTTGATTTATCTTTCCTAATTGGAGCCAGGGCTGGCATGCACACTGAGATTTTTATTCAATCTCTAAACCCATTAAATCCAGAAGCAGCACCATTTTAGGTCTTATTATTTTGGAGTGTACATGTGGCTTCCTCCCTAAATCAACCAACACATCTGTTAAGGGTTGAATTGTCTCCTTCACCCCTAATCAAATTCATATGTTGAAGTCCTAACCCCCAGTATCTCAAAATGTGACCTTATTTGAAAATAGGGCCACTGCAGACCCAATTAGTTAACATGAGGTCATACTGCAATAGACTGGTCCACTATGACTTGTGTTCTTATAAAAAGAAGAAAATAGGATGTAAGACACACACATAAGGGGAACACTATGTAGGGTGATATGTCTACAAGCCAGGGAATGCCAAAGATTGTTAGCAAACCACCAGAAACTAGGAGAGTAGCATGGAACAGATTCTCCTGTGACAGCTCATGGAAGGAAGCAACCCTACCAATTCCTTGATGTCTAACTTACAGTCTCCAAAAATACAAGAAATAAATGTCTGTTGTTTAAGCCCCCCAGTCAGTGGTTCTTTGATATAGAAGCCTAGCAAACTAATATACCTTCTTCACTACTGTGCCAGCAAATAGTCTCATTGGCTCATTAATGATTCTTTTTTTTATCCCTGCTCCTGTATATTAAATGGGAATATTTGCATGTTAGCTGTGATCCCAGGAGTTAGCCTTCAAAATGATGGCTATTTTTAAAATGGACAATATCTCTAAGCAGTACATTGGCCTTCCAAAGTATGAAAAATAGTGAGACTTAGAAGGAGAGCAAGACAGTTTGTCTTCTTCTTATACTTTCCTTTAAAAATATTGTAGCAGCTCAGTCAGTACATACTAATAGTGAAAAACATTTTGATAGAACTCTGAACATCAATCATAAATAGAGTCAATTGGGCTTTCAACCAATGTCCTTAGATGGGAGCTAAGCAACAGAAGGATTTCAAGTAAGAAAATAAATAATGAGAGGGGGGTGGAGCAAGATGGCAGAGGAGTAGGAGACCTGGATTTTGTCTCCTCTCGGGAATTCAGCTGGATAGGGATCAAACCATTCTGAACACCTGCGAACTCAACAGGAGATCGAAGAAAAGAATAGCAACAACTCTCTCATCAGAAAAGCGACCACTTTCTGGAAGGTAGGACGTGCGGAGAAGTGGATCCGAGGCGATATTCGGGAGGTTAGACAGCGGGGGAGGGGCCTCCGTCGGCCACTTCTGGCAAGTGATAGAGCCGCGGAGCACAAAATCGGAACTTTTAGAAGTCTTCTCCACTGAGGGACGTCACTCCGGTGGCTAAGCAGGGGGTGGAAACCTTGCGGGACAGTGTGGTCTCAGGACCCTCGGGGTCACAGAAAGACTGGGGGTGCCTGAATGTGGCAGAGCTCCCAGGTATCGGAGCAGGGAAGCCGGCTGCAGAGGCGGAGCCCAGGCGCGGGCTCTCAGCTCGGGGTTGCCATAAACCGAGATCCGCGGCACAGTCGGGCCCCTGCTCCTCCAGCAGGGACCCAACAAGCGGCAGATCCGGGGAGACTCACCTTCCTCCCCCGGGAGGAGCCGCGCGGGAGTGCGCCGCAGGGATCTGCTGGGTTTGGAGACTCCACACGGGCTCGGGTGCCAGAGATAGAAATGCTCGGTCACAGGCCGGGTGAGCACGGAGTGCGGCCGGAGACCGGGGAGACGGGAGTGACTGACGGCTTTTCTCTGGGGTCTCACTGAGAAGCGGGGCCCCGAGTTCTCGGCTCCTCTGGGGCGGAGATTGGGAGGCCGCCATTTTCACTCTCCGCCTCCAAAGATGTACGGAAAGCTCGCAGGGAACAAAAGCCCCGGAGAGCAAACCTGAGCAGATTACTTAGCTGGGAGGGGGCAAGGGCGGCGCAATTCCACCTCCGGCAAAGACATTTGGAAACCACGGCAACAGGCCCCTCCCCCAGAAGATCAGCGAGAACAGCCAGCCAAGACCAAGTTTACCGATAAATAAGAACGGCAAAACTCCAGTGCTAGGGGAATAATGCACATAGAATTCATGGCTTTTTTACCCTGATTCTTTAGTCTTTCAAAGTTAATTTTTTTTTAACTGTCTTTTTTTTTTTTGAATTTTTCTTTTTCCCTTTTTCAACCAACATCTTATCAATCCCTTTTTTAAAAAAACATTTTTTTTAAAGATTTTATTTATTTATTTAAGAGAGAGAGAATGAGAGAGAGCACATGAGAGGGGGGAGGGTCAGAGGGAGGAGCAGACTCCCTGCCGAGCAGGGAGCCCGATGCGGGACTGGATCCAGGAACTCCAGGATCATGACCTGAGCCGAAGGCAGTCGTTTAACCAACTGAGCCACCCAGGCGCCCTAAAAAGACATTTTTATTTTTCATTTTTAGAGTCATATTCTATCCCTTCATAGTAGTTACCCGTATTTTTGGCATATATAAGTTGTTCTCTCTTTAAAATTTTGAGATAGTTTCCTCTAACAGATCAAAATATACCCTAAATCTCTAGTGTATGGTCTTTTTTCTACTCCCCTGCCTGATCACATTCTCTGCCTTTTTTTTTCTTTTTTTTTTTAAATCCTCTTCTTTCTTTTTTCAAACAACTTCTTATCAATTCCTTTTACAAAATTTTTTATAATTTCCATCTTTACAGTCATATTCCATCCCTTCATCATATCAACCCTTATTTTTGTACATATATAAGTTTTTCTTTCTTTAAAATTTTGGGAGGGACTTTCTTCTAACAGGCCAAAATACACCCAAAATCTAGTGTGTGGCACTGATCTATATACCAGCCTGATCATATTTGATCACATTCTGGTTTTTTTTTTTTTTTGGTTTTGTTCTGTTTTTGTTTATTTTTATCTTTATCTTT
The DNA here is from genome assembly GCF_002201575.2 of Neomonachus schauinslandi. NCBI lineage: Eukaryota > Metazoa > Chordata > Mammalia > Carnivora > Phocidae > Neomonachus > Neomonachus schauinslandi. Next base: position 57,207,127 of record NC_058406.1, read on the forward strand.
TTCTTTTTCTTTTTTCTCTCTTTCCCTTTCTTTTCCCACTGCTTCAGGTCTTTTCTGATTTGTTTAGAATATATTTTCTGGGAACGTTGTTACCCTGTTAGCATTTTGTTCTCTCATTAATCTATTCTCCTCTGGACAAAATGACAAGATGGAAAAAATCACCTCAACAAAAAGAACAAGAGGTAGTACCGACTGCCAGGGACCTACTCAATATGGACATTAGTACGATGTCAGATCTAGAGTTCAGAATCATCACTTTAAAGATACTAGCTGGGCTTGAAAAAAGCATGGAAGTTATTAGAGAAACCCTTTCTGGAGAAGTAAAAGAACTAAAATCTAACCAAGTAGAAATCAAAAAGGCTATTAATGAGGTGCAATCAAATATGGAGGCACTAACTGCTAGGATAAATGAGGCAGAAGAGAGAATCAGTGATATAGAAGACCAAATGATGGAAAATAAAGAAGCTGAGAAAAAGAGAGATAAACAACTACTGGATCACGAGGGCAGAATTCGAGAGATAAGTGATACCATAAGACGAAACAACATTAGAATAATTGGGATCCCAGAAGAAGAAGAAAGACAGAGAGGGGCAGAAGGTATAATGGAGCAAATTATAGGAGAGAACTTCCCTAATTTGGGGAAGGAAACAGGCATCAAAATCCAGGAGGCACAGAGAACCCCCCTCAAAACTAATAAAAATAGGTCAACACACCGACATCTAATAGTAAAACCTACGAGTCTTGGAGACAAAGAGAAAATCCTGAAAGCAGCTCGGGAGAAGAGATATGTAACCTACAATGGTAGAAACATTAGATTGGCAACAGACCTATCCACAGAGACCTGGCAGGCCAGAAAGGACGGGCAGGATATATTCAGAGCACTAAATGAGAAAAATAAGCAGCCAAGAATACTATATCCAGCTAGGCTGTCATTGAAAATAGAAGGAGAGATAAAAAGCTTCCAGGACAAACAAAAACTAAAGGAATTTGCAAACACAAAACCAGCCCTACAAGAAATCTTGAAAGGGGTCCTCTAAGCAAAGAGAGAGCCTAAAACCAACATAGACCAACCAGAAAGGAACACAGACAATATACAGTAACAGTCACCTTACAGGCAATACAATGGCACTAAATTCCTATCTTTCAATAGTTACCCTGAATGTAAATGGGCTAAATGCCCCAATCAAAAGACACAGGGTATCAGATTGGATTAACAAACAAGACCCATCGATATGCTGTCTGCAAGAGACTCATTTTAGACCCAAAGACACCCCCAGATTGAAAGTAAGGGGGTGGAAAACCATTTACCATGCTAATGGACACCAAAAGAAAGCTGGGGTGGCAATCCTTATATCAGACAAATTAGATTTTAAACCAAAGACTGTAATAAGAGATGAGGAAGGACACTATATCCTACTTAAAGGGTCTATCCAAGAAGAAGATCTAACAATTGTAAATATCTATGCCCCTAACATGGGAGCAGCCAATTATATAAGGCAATTAATAACAAAAGCAAAGAAACACATCGACAACAATACAATAATAGTGGGGGACTTTGACACCCCCCCTCACTGAAATGGACAGATCGTCTAAGCAAAAGATCAACAAGGAAATAAAGACTTCAAATGACACACTGGACCAAATGGACTTCACAGACATATTCAGAACATTCCATCCCAAAGCAATGGAATACACATTCTTCTCTAGTCCCCATGGAACATTCTCCAGAATCGATCACATCCTAGGTCATAAATCAGGTCTCAACTGGTATCAAAAGATTGGGATCATTCCCTGCCTATTTTCAGACCACAATGTTTTGAAACTAGAACTCAATCACAAGAGGAAAGTCGGAAAGAAATCAAATACATGGAGGCTAAAGAGCATTCTACTGAAGAATGAATGGGTCAACCAGGAAATTAAAGAAGAATTAAAAAAAGTCATGGAAACCAATGAAAATGAAAACACAACTATTCAAAATCTTTGGGATGCAGCAAAGGCAGTCCTAAGAGGAAAGCATATAGCAATACAAGCCTTTCTCAAGAAACAAGAAAGGTCTCAAGTACACAACCGAACCCTACACCTAAAGGAGCTGGAGAAAGAACAGCAAATAAAGCCTAAACCCAGCAGGAGAAGGCAAATAATAAAGATCAGAGCAGAAATCAATGAAATAGAAACCAAAAGAACAGTAGAACAGATCAACGAAACTAGGAGCTGGTTCTTTGAAAGAATTAGTGAGATTGATAAACCCCTGGCCAGACATATCAGAAAGAAAAGAGAAATGACCCAAATCAACAAAATCATGAATGAAAGAGGAGAGATCACAACCAACACCAAAGAAATCCAAACAATTATAAGAACATATTATGAGCAACTCTATGCCAGCAAATTAGATAACCTGGAAGAAATGGATGCATTCCTAGAGATGTATCAGCTACCAAAACTGAACCAGGATGAAATAGAAAATCTGAACAGACCTATAACCACTAAGGAAATTGAAGCAGTCATCAAAAATCTCCCAAAAAACAAAAGCCCGGGGCCAGATGGCTTCCCAGGGGAATTCTACCAAACATTTCAAGAAGAATTAATACCTATTCTTCTGAAACTGTTCCAATAAATAGAAATGGAAGGAAAACTTCCAAACTCATTTTATGAGGCCATCATTACCTTGATCCCAAAACCAAAGACCCCATCAAAAAGGAGAATTACAGACCAATATCCCTGATGAACATGGATGCAAAAATTCTCACCAAAATACTAGCCAATAGAATCCAACAGTACATTAAAAGGATTATTCACCACAACCAAGTGGGATTTATCCCTGGGCTGCAAGGTTGGTTCAACATCTGCAAATCAATCAACGTGATACAATACATTAACAAAAGAAAGAACAAGAATCATATGATCCTCTCAATAGATGCAGAAAAAGCATTTGACAAAGTATAGCATCCTTTCTTGATCAAAAATCTTCAGAGTATAGACATAGAGTGTACATACCTCAATATCATAAAAGCCATCTATGAAAAATGACAGCGAATATCATTCTAAATGGGCAAAAACTGAGAGCTTTCCCCCTAAGGTCAGGAACGCGGCAGGGATGTCCACTATCACCACTGCTATTCAACATAGTATTAGAAGTCCTAGCCACAGCAATCAGACAACAAAAAGAAATAAAAGGCATCCAAATCGGCAAAGAAGAAGTCAAACTCTCACTCTTTGCAGATGATATGATACTTTATGTGGAAAACCCCAAAGACTCCACCCCAAAACTGCTAGAACTCATACAGGAAGTCAGTAAAGTGGCAGGATATAAAATCAATGTACAGAAGTCAGTGGCATTCCTATACACCAACAACAAGACAGAAGAAAGAGAAATTCAGGAGTCGATCCCATTTACAGTTGCACCCAAAACCATAAGATACCTAGGCATAAATCTAACCAAAGAGGCAAAGGATCTATACTCAGAAAACTATAAAATACTCATAAAAGAAATTGAGGAAGACACAAAGAAATGGAAAAATGTTCCACGCTCATGGATTGGAAGAACAAATATTGTGAAGATATCAATGCTACCTAGAGCAATCTACACAATCAATGCAATCCCCATCAAAATACCATCCACTTTTTTCAAAGAAATGGAACAAATAATCCTAAAATTTGTATGGAACCAGAAAAGACCCCAAATAGCCAGAGGAATGTTGAAAAAGAAAAGCAAAGCCGGCGGCATCACAATTCCGGACTTCCAGCTCTATTACAAAGCTGTCATCATCAAGACAGTATGGTACTGGCACAAAAACAGACACATAGATCAATGGAACAGAATAGAGAGTCCAGAAATGGACCCTCAAATCTATGGTCAACTCATCTTTGACAAAGCAGGAAAGAATGTCCAATGGAAAAAAGACAGTCTCTTCAACAAATGGTATTGGGAAAATTGGATAGCCACATGCAGAAGAATGAAACTGGACCATTTCCTTACACCACACACAAAAATAGACTCCAAATGGTTGAAAGACCTCAATGTGAGACAGGAGTCCATCAAAATCCTAAAGGAGAACACAGGCAGCAACCTCTTTGACCTCAGCTGCAGCAACTTCTTCCTAGAAACATCACCAAAGGCAGGGAAGCAAGGGCAAAAATGAACTATTGGGACTTCATCAAGATAAAAAGCTTTTGCAAAGCAAAGGAAACAGTCAACAAAACCAATAGACAACCAACAGAATGGGAGAAGATATTTGCAAATGACATATCAGATAAAGGGCTACTATCCAAAACCTATAAAGAACTTACCAAACTCAACACCCAAAGAACAAAGAATCCAATCAAGAAATGGGCAGAAGACATGAACAGACATTTTTCCAAAGAAGACATCCAAATGGCCAACAGACACATGAAAAAGTGCTCAGTATCGCTCGGCATCAGGGAAATCCAAATCAAAACCTCAATGAGATACCACCTCACACCAGTCAGAATGGCTAAAATTAACAAGTCAGGAAATGACAGATGTTGGCGGGGATGCGGAGAAAGGGGAACCCTCCTACACTGTTGGTGGGAATGCAAGCTGGTGCAGCCACTCTGGAAAACAGTATGGAGGTTCCTCAAAAAGTTGAAAATAGAGCTACCATATGACCCAGCAATTGCACTACTGGGTATTTACCCCAAAGGTACAAAAGTAGGGATCCGGAAGGGTACGTGCACCCCGATGTTTATAGCAGCAATGTCCACAATAGCCAAACTATGGAAAGAGCCAAGATGTCCATTGACAGATGAATGGATAAAGAAGATGTGGTGTATATATATACAATGGAATATTTTGCAGCCATCAAAAGGAATGAAATCTTGCCATTTGCAACGACGTGGATGGAACTGGAGGGTATTACGCTGAGTGAAATAAGTCAAACAGAGAAAGACATGTATCATATGACCTCACTGATACGAGGAATTCTTAATCTCCGGAAACAAACTGAGGGTTGCTAGAGTGGGGGGGTGGGGTGGGAGGGATGGGGTGACTGGGTGATAGACACTGGGGAGGGTATGTGCTCTGGTAAGCACTTTGAATTGTGCAAAACTGTTGAATCTCAGATCTGTACCTCTGAAACAAATAATGCAATATATGTTAAGGAAAAAAAAGAAGAAGAAGGTAGCAGAAGGGGAAGAATGAAGGGGGGGAAATCGGAGGGGTAGACGAACCATGAGAGACGATGGACTCTGAAAAACAAACTGAGGGTTCTAGAGGGGAAGGGGGTGGGAGGATGGGTTAGCCTGGTGATGGGTATTGAGGGCACGTTCTGCATGGAGCACTGGGTGTTATGCACAAACAATGAATCATGGAACACTACATCTAAAACTAATGATGTAATGTATGGGGATTAACATAACAATAAAAAAATTTTTAAAAAATAGAAAATAAATAATGAAGTACCTTTGTATCAGGAAGGAGAAGGGGACATGGCTTTCATCATTTGGGAAACCAAATGAGATCCACAAAAACAAACCACTGCTTAGAAAATAGGAAAAAAAGGTAGTAATATCAAGGGAAGATCAACAGTCAGCACCTGGATTGAAACCATGACCTTCCAAGTCCTAGAAAAATTTGGACTAGGCATAATTCCTACTACTACCCTACACTCCCAGCTTCCAGGTCTTTGTTAACACATTTGATATATGTAGTTCTCAAACTTTCATGTGCATGAGAATCAGCTGGAGGGCTTCTAAAACACATTTCTGGGTTCCAACCAATTTCAATTCAGTAGATCTGAATGGGACCAAAGAATTTCCATTTCTAATAAATTCCCAAGTGATACTCCTGCTGCTGGTCTGGGGATAATACTTTGAGAACTGTTGGACTATATCAATGTTGTCAAGCCTGTCTGATGAAGATACTCATCTGGAGGAGCTTATTTTAAAAAATAAAGAACACTAGGTCCCATGCCAGACTTTCTGACTCATAACCTCCAGAGGAGAGACCTGGATTTTCTATTTTAACAAACTTTGGATGATCAGTATAATTAGTTAAGTTTAGGAAATGCTACACCAAATCTGAGTTCACTTACAGTATCTATCATTTTCCCATGTGGTATCAATGGGGGGGTTTTGCAATATGGTAGTAATTGTATGATGAGTTAAGAGTAGCACAACTGGGTTCTGTAACCCTAATCTATTTGCCCTGTAGACCAAACATAGAACCTCAGCCCTTATTTTCATGAACAGATGGCCCTGGGAGACAGTCTTTCTTAATACCAACTGGCCCTGGTACCATGATGCAGTCCAGAGACCAACCTGAAATAGGCCCAGATCGTGTAGCCTTTACTGGCGACTCTACTACTTCTCTTCTGTTCCTTACTATCCCATAACCCACATCTTGCTCTGAATATTAATGGAGGCTCTAGCCTCAGGCTGTTTCCTCTTTAATGTCACAAGTACTTATGTGTGAGTTTTATTTCAAAACCACCTTCTCATTTTTTGCAGGAATATTCTTGCTGGCACCTGCAGGGGACATCCCATTGGTTCAGCAGCTGGCTGTTGGTAATTCAAGTTAACTCCTTAAAGGGCAATTGGAGGTTTGCAAAGAGCTTATAGCAAAATTGCCTGGGGCCCTATTATGCCTGTGTGCTGCTTTGGCACACACATGATTTCTATCTCTCTGATTCAAATTCCAGCTGCTTACTCAAAATTGAGGTATCCTATAAATGGCTTTCTTTGGGCCATCTTTTACCTCTGGCGACTTACAGTGGTCTTAAGAATAATGGCCTCACACGTGTCATCTCTAATCTTTGCAGCAACCCTATAAGATGGGTGTTACTCTGTTTTACAGATAATGAAACTGAGGCTAAGGGAGATTAAATATAGAATCTTCAAGGTCACATAATTACCTAGTGTCAGTCAGGATTCAAACCCAGGACTATCCAACCTTAAAGGCTGAGCTGCCTCTATAAAACTACACTATTCTGCCTTTGAAGAAATGCTGGATGAAGTTGGAGAGCAATATTTCAGTTTGTTTTTTCTCCTTGAGTTTCTAAGTTTGCATTTAAACTTTTGCCAAGTGAGATAAGATTGTGGCGCTCTTTCTCAGCTTTGTCTGTTACCTCCACAGAATCTCTGCCAAAGCCAAGTGTAAATATATAACTAGTTCTGTGACTGGAAAGCCAAGCATTGAATGGTTATTCAGAAAGTGTGGCTAACTGCCTGCTTTAAGTAACATACAGATGGTTTGAATTATCCTGAATTATTGCTTTTGCTCAAACTCATAGCTCATTGTTGCACATATTCTTTGTGTTCTTTCTTTCACCAGCAAGGACTTGTTGAATGCCAAGTCTATGTCACACAACAGACACAGAGATGAGATACATATTCCCTGCTTTGGCCATGCAAAGAAGATGGGTAAATAAGCCAGCGAGTTACAGCACAGACAGAGGTTTTATCATGAAGACTTCCTGAAAGAACTGATACTTGAGCTGAAACTCATGAGAGGTGAGTTAGGCTTAATCACGTAGAGAAGAAAAGGGAGTATCCAGCATAGAAGGAACAGCCTGTGTGAAGCAGCACAAAGGCGTGGGATGGCAGTATGGCATTGCTGGAAAACAAGGCAGACATGGAAGAGGACACCAGAAGCTCAGGGGAGACTAGACTGTAGAAAGCCCTATGGACTAAGTTAAGTTGTTTTAACTTTATTCTGAAGGCCATAGGAAAATGTTAAGGATGTTAGGAAGGAAAATAACATGAACAGATTTTCATCTTATTAACAAAATATCACAGTGGCAGCAGCTGGAGATAATGGAAGGGTCCAAGACCAGATGTAGGACACAAGTTACTGGGGTAATTCAGATGGGACATGATGGAGGCGCAGATACAGACCATGGCAGTGAAGCTGGAGAGACAGAATTAAGAAATAGTTGTAGATTTAACAGAACTTAAAGGATGGTTAGATATACAGAAAAGAGATGACGTCAATTGTTTGTTTTCCTTTGTTCCAAAGTCTTATTGAAAATATATTATTATCTTTTCCTCAATCCCTGCTTATTCTCTTAGTATGACATTCACTTAATTTGCTTGACTATCTCTTATTCTTCCCCAGCAGCAGCAGCATCACCCACTACCACCACGGCAGCAATCAGCAAGAATTTATGGAGCACATATTACTGATCATACTTTGTCCAATCTTGTAACAAATTTACACCCCTCTGTTTTATTCCTGCATTTCTATGAGTAGTCTCTTTTTGGTTTAATCTTGTGTTTTTAATGGCATTGTGTTTTCTTGGTGTGTAATTTTTTTTTGAAAGATTTTATTTATTTATTTGACATACACAGAAAGAGTGCACATGCACAAGCAGGGGGTGTGTCAGGGAGAGGGAGAAGAAGGTTCCCTGCTGAGCAGAGATACCCCCCCTCCAACATGGGGCTCAGTCCCAGGACCCTGGGATCATGACTTGAGCCAAAGGCAGCCGCTTAACCGACTGAGCCACCTAGGCGCTCTTCTTGGTGTGTAATTCCTTCTGCCCTTCCTGTGCCATAGCATTTCAGTGCTTAAGTTCTCATGTTTTCTATGTACACCTGTCATTTAAAAAATTATTTTCTCAAGGTAATGCTGCACAAATATTTCTTGTCCATTTTCAAAGCATTTAAAAGGATTCAACATTTAAGTTGTAAGTTAAATCAATAAACTAATGAAAACTATAATCAGCAATTACTAACTTTCATTAAGAAATCAAGTAAAGACTATTGTTCATTTACTAAGGCTCTGGTTTACTTGTTTCCAAAAAAGAGTACACTATACTTTCCTCAAAGAATTCATAAGATGAAAATTTTCTACTGTCCTCATATGGGCAAATTATGTTCATTTTATTTCACAGGCTATCCATTATCAGCAATACCTTAATTTATCTCTAGGTATGGAGTTAAAATCCAGCTCTATACTAAGGTAAGAAGAAATGACATAGCTAACTAAAAGACAAGTTATTTTATATGCAGACTTATATTTATCTCATTTATTCTTTTTCTAAAAGTAATCATCCCATACTCAACAAATATTTACAGTTGTTTTCTTCAAGAAGTATAAAAAAGACTCCCTTATGCCACTCAAATTTACAGATTAGACAAAATGACATAACACAGACTCTTAACTATAGAGAAAAAACATGGTTACCAGAGGGAGAGGTAGGAGGAGGGATGGGTGAAATAGGTGATGGGGATTAAGAGCACACTTATCATGATGAGCATTGAGTAATGTATAGCATTGTTGAATCACTATATTGTACACCTGAAACTAATATAACACTGTATGTTAACTATACTGGAATTAATTTTTTTAATGGCATAATATCAAAGAGGAAGACTAAATAGAGAAACAATTGTCCACCCTTACCCATAGTGCGCATACCTAGTTGTCTTAAGCATTACTCACATAGATTGCAGTCTGGCCACTTAGCCTCTCCATCAAGTTTTTATTGAGTAATTTCTGTGAGCTTAGTACTGTTCTAGGCTCTGTAGGTACAAGAGATACATAAAACATAAACATGGGTCCTGCCCACAAGGAGCTTACAATGTGATTGAGAATTTTGTTAAAACAAAGTATAAAAGCTCTTAAAAATACATTTTGTACAAATTATTTTTATATAAAAAGGCACTTCAGATAATAAAAAAAATAAAGCCTTAGAACCTGAATGAAATGGAGAAACACTTTTATCCATGGGATGAGCTTAGAGATATTTTGAATTAACAAAATATTCAGTAAAAGCCTGGATTAATGAAAAATATGAGCACAAATATTTTTAAGACAACAATTAAACATTGAAGTATTCATCATCATTAAAAGTATATCAAGCTAAGTATATCTTATACAGATCCTTAAGGTACCTGAATAATTATCTTAGCAATAAGTTTCTTTTGAGTGTGCCTCCAACTACTGAAGATGTTGAAAAAATTTTTTTCTCTTAGTTTATATGGCTCCCTTATAATCTGGGTTCTATTATTTAATTTTAAAAAGTCATTCTTATAGACAGTAAAATGTGGAGTAATTCAACTCTGTCTGAATTTTCATATATTTCATGGACCAAAATCCACTTATAACTGTAAGACACATATACACATTTACATATAAAACATAATGACTCTAGTTTTCTCCTCCCTCCTTGGGAGAATTTGGATAAATGTAGCTTCTCATAGAAGCCTAATTTTTCAACCCTAATATTCCCTGTATACCATTCCCTTATATGCCACTCCTCTTCACAATACCCTCTCCTGAGAGCAGCATAGTTGGGTGTTTATTTTTGTTTGTTTGTTTATTTCACATTGGCTTGTGGTGGTGCTGTAGGAAATCTGTAATCGGAGAGAGGTGGGAGTAGGCAGGAATTCGTTCTTCCAACACAAAAGTCACAGGTCTAAAATTACACAATATATTATATGTAGTCAAGAACCAAGTCTATACAACTCAGCTGCAAAGCATATTAATATCACGGATTTTTTTGCATATGTATTCCACAGAGCTCTACAGTAGGTACTATAATTACAATAAAACTGTAGATCAAGCCCCGTTTCTCTAACTCTTTGGCAGAAATTCATTTTATTTTGAGGGCTAGTTCTATTCTCATTGTAACCTCATTACATAATTATGAGAATCAATGTTTATGCAAGATAATTTAAAAAATGAGGAGGAAAGCACTTGTTAAAAATCAGTGTGTTGCTGAATCATGATCCTGAATATTTGAGAACATATGTTACAGAACTTATTATTCTGGGTGAATTTAATGAAATGGATACATTTCTGTGGATTAAAAATTAAAGCTTCAAAAGTATTTTATACATACATATACTGTCTTTCCATCAGATTTCAAACTAATTGGACAAAGATCATTCCTAATTATGTGAGAAATATCTTTACCAAATAGTCATTATTTTTCAAACTTTTCCAATCATTTTATTACCTTATGACATTCACCTATAGAATTTTAATAAACATTATCATGTTAAACCACAAGTGATTATTCTGCCTGGATTAGCATTTTTATTTTTTTCTTAAAGATTTTATTAATTTATTTGACAGAGAGACAGTGAGAGAGGGAACACAAGCAGGGGGAGTGGGAGAGGGAGGAGCAGGCTTCCTGCGGAGCAGGGAGCTGATGTGGGTCTTGATGTGGGGCTCCATGCAGGGCTCGATGCGGGGCTCGATGCAGGGCTTGATGTGGGGCTCGATCCCAGGACCCTGGGATCATGACCTGAGCCGAAGGCAGACGCTTAACGACTGAGCCACCCAGGTGCCCCTGGATTAACATTTTTAAATCAGAAAAGTTTAACATAAAATTTCCCAAGTTAAATAGCAACATGGAAATAAAGGGCTTTCTATCACATTCATTTAAATTTGCAACTGCTAATATTGTACATAAATGTTACTTTTGTTGAGAATTTACCAAATAAGGAGCATCTTTCTTGGTGTCAAATATTGCACTAGTGCTAAGAGATCTATGAAGAAAATATAAGAAAAGGGTCCTGTCCACCATGAAATAGAATTTTTGTTAAGGGAAAAAGACATACATAATGAAAATATTTGAAGAATAATTACAATAATCATCAAAATGATCACTGTGTAACTTCAGAGTAGCATAGAGTTAAGAAGAGAAAAAAGATACTTTAACTGTTCAAGACCCAAGGACAAGGTCAAATTTGTACATGTGGGAGAAGTGTAGGTTTTACATGGGGAAAAATAATCATGAGGTATTATAAGCAAGAACAGCATCAAGAGATTTGAAGTTGATTCTGTCCATGACATGTAAGCCTACACAATCAGGAAGCCAGTTTGTAGTTGAAATTGAGAACTCATATTATATAGCTGGAGATAAGTCTGGATAAAGAATTTATTGCAGTCAGTACTTACTGAGTATCTACTGTGTTAGACTCACTTTACATACATTATCACAATAACCCCACAGGTAAGTATTATTATCTTTAATTTATAGATTAATTCATTGAGATTCAATGCAATCAATTAAATTTCTCAAGGTCATGGAGTTAGTGAGTGACACAGCCAGATTTAAATCCAAGTTTCATTCCAAAACCCATGCTTCTATTACTACATCACATCGTCTTAGAAATGGAATATTATTGAAACAGATCTCACATCCCCACTGTACTATAGAAAGAAAATAAACCTGGAATCAAAGAACTTACACTGGATCTAAATTCTTACTTATATTAGCCATGTGATGTTGGGCAAGCCCTCTGCAGCCTTAGGCCTCTTTTGTACAAATAAAAAAATATATGGCAACTAGACAACCACATAGATGGATGATGGGCAGATAGCAGTAACAGAAGCATGGGCATTCTTATGATTGCTGGCAAATTCTACTTGCTCAATAAAACTCACTGAATTTAAACCTGAATAAAGGGATTGTGTCCGGCATCATCTGCGTGTGAGTTACATAAAGCCATTTAAAATACAAGTTTGAATGAAAATAATTGTGGTTTCCAGCTAACCCGCAACTGACTCAACTACTGAAAGGAATGACTCACTGTTTTGGTTTAATCTAGTTGGCAGGGAGGACGGTGGAGCCGCAGTATATGCTCCTATGGCAAAACTACTGATACCATATTATCGTGTCTTCCTAAGATGTCCTTGTAGGTGACAGCATGGCCCTTAGTACAGTGCTTAAAGAAGGACACTCAATAAATATGTGTTGAATTAAGTGAATGAGGAGAGCAAAAAGAAGGAGGAAGTTGCGGGGTTGGGGAAGAAAGGCAAGAGAAAGAAAGATTGGTTGAATTTACAAACAGGTAAGGACATTAGCTGAAAGACATCCAATGACTCAAAAGTATTTGTTAAAAGCTCATAGAGTTTCTCATTTCAATTCAGATAAAATAGATTTCTTTATTTCTCAAAAAGTAATTTGATATTGAATAACTATGTCACTTATTAATTTTACCTTTTTGTACGCCACGTGGGAAGAAAGTTTAAGAAATCCTGAACAGATAGTGGTAAATCAGAGGGCTGTGCCTGGATTTTTATTGCTCTAACACAACAGCTTATCATTGTAGCCTCAGTATTGTTTCCTGTGACATTTCAGGAAAACCCTTAGCTGCATCCACTCCTTTCAGTCTTCAAAGACAAATAACACTTACATTGATTGCTGAGTTACACAGTGACACATAACCAGAATACAGACCTAAAGATGTTTAGTTCCAAGCTTAGCCCGGAGGGACACGGTATCTCCAATACATTCATCACACATCTGGCATAAGTATCTTTTGTCACGATGCCCTCTTGCCTCCATCCGGCACCCTCTTCTATCCCATTAAAGTTTATGTCCTATTAATTGAACTCTTTCTCTCAAAATGTTGACTTTTCACTGTTGAAAGCTTATACTGATTTTTTCAAACTCATTATAAAATCAAAACTACCATAAAATGCAAAGATGTCCACACTGGTTGAGATTCAGGCAAAGGTTTGAAGTTGCGGGAAAACTCCTAGAAAATGGGTTTTTCTTTTTCTCACTTTTTCACCAATCATTATCTGTGAAATCACCCCCAGCTTCTTAAAAATGTCCTCAAAACCTAGTCCCAGAAGCCAATTTAACACTCAAAGGCACAAATTGTGATCATAAACCTGCTTTCAGTGGGTATTACTGGCAAGAAAAAACATTAAATTTTTTAAAAAGATGAAAATGAAGAAACAATCCAAATCAAACATAAATTCTCCTTCTCAGGTGGGAAGAAACACACAAACTCAGGGAAGCAGGAATTTCAATAAAAAGTCAGCTCCGTTCTTTCATTATCTGTTAGAATAGAGAGAGAAAGATGTAATAAGCATGGGTAGGGGTACTTTTTTTGTATGGTGTGAGGAGAAGGTGTAAGTGAGAAATACATATGTCTTAGACATCGAAACATTCTTGTTTGAAGTAATTACATGTATGTTTTGTAAATAAAAGCAATTTAAATAACTCGTATTTTGGATCACTTAAGCTTCTGAATTATTTAATTATGCTAAGTATATTTTTTTATGAGTAATTTTTCTGGTTTCCAAATTTGTAGTCCAGTAGAATAATCAAATCATGATGCTGTATCAATTGTAGACACATTGAGTGGTCAAATAATCTTGCCATAAAAACAAGCCCCAAATCAGTGTATAACTATACCCTAGAAGGATAAAAGGAAGAAAGCAAATTGAAATAACTATGAAATACAATTTTTCTCCTATCAAACCAATGGGGTGTGTGTGTGTGTGTGTGTGTGTTTTAAAATAATATACAGTGCTGGTTAGGATGAAGCAAAGCAGAAATTCTCCAACATTCCTGATGAAATTTCAAATCTCTATAGTTTTCTGGAAAGCAGTCACACTATATGCATCTTTAAAAAATATTAAAAATTTACATGCTATTTATTTCCTAAAGTAAACTTCTGATAAAAACAATCACAAATATTTTTAAATTGCATTTCAGTCTTTAGGTAATGATATATTTCCATTCGTTGTGGTGCCAAATTTGAACACAGATTATGATTAGTAAACTACAATGTATTCTTTTAATAGACACATGTAAGTATTAAAATTACTTTTTAAAGAATTTATAAATAGTCTGGGAAATGTTTCTTTTACGTTAAATTGGGTAAAAACAAGATACAATATGCACATATAATATTATCCTAAGTATGTAAAACAAAATCAAGGAAAGTGCAGGGGAAAAAGATGAAAAGGAATTTACTAAAATGATGGTGAGATTTTCTTGAGTAGGGGAAGTAAAGTTTAAGAAGCTGCTTTTCTTTCTAATTTTCCTTATTTTGCAAAGTTTCTGTAGAGAGCCTAGCTTATTTTCATAATGAAGGGAAAGGACAATAGAATTTACTTTAAAAATTAAAAATGAAATGAGAATGAGCCCACCAATAAAGAAATGGGAACTGGATATCTCCCTTCTTTTCCTTTCATTTGTTTTCCAAGGAAGTTTGTGTTTACAGAAAAAAAAAAAAAATGGCCAGAATAGGTGGATTACATGCAGATATTTAAGAGAAGGATGTAGGACCGTAAAGGTGAGTTGAGTAAAAATTTTATTGGCCCCGGGACTTAAGCTATGTGCCAGAATCAACCAGCTTATTGGCATCCTTTAGGCATTGTTGCACGCTACATCTCTATTGAAAAACACATTTTGATCTTCCCCTGAGAGACAGAAGTGATTATCTTTTAGTTACTTCAGTCATGGGAGAACAAATGGCCAAAGACATTGAGCTGCTTAAATGTCCACATCCGTCTTAACAACTTACATGGAGTAGTGCAGTCATTGAACCCAGCCTCACCCAGGGAATGAAGTAAAATGAACATGCTGTCTGTCCACTACAATGAAGAGTTCAACCTATTTGAAAAGCCAAGTATGCTATGTTTGAAAAAACATAATTAAAACTCTTCACCTTCTTTCATTAAAACAAAAAAGATCACACAGTAGAGTAATACCCAGATGACCATTTAACCCTACAGTCAATAACAGAGATATTGAAGTAAGGTGTTTGAGGGAGGAAGCTAATGTTTGAAATTTAATATGACCAACTATGCATTGTATTCAGCATCATGTTCTGCTTTCTAGAGTGTCCCTTCATTGAAGTACACGTTTTCTACAAAGCAGGTCTAGTCAAAGGGCAAGCAAGAGTGTGCTGACCATGTGGGAAGTACACTGAGCTCTGATGTCAAATCAAAACAAGGTAGCTTAGCCTTAAAATCCTCCTGGACTCTGTTCTTCGTATGAAAAATCAGTGACATGCAGGATCTTTTACTGCATGAGACTTGACCAGTCACAAGATCAGCCTGGAGCCAGTCTGAGAATCTTAGTTGGAGGAAATCTAAGTGAAGTTGTAAAAACAATTCCTCGAAGGAATCTAGTCCTCCTTAATCAGGTGTGTGTGCTTAATTTGCACTTTGGTTCTTAGAGATATTCCGTCCTTGTCCCATGAAGGCAGATCAGAGCAGAGATGGGGGAAGGCTATGTTGTAAATCTAGACAGCTTCTAAATCTCACCTTTCCAACTGGTCACTCCACATCAAGGTTGAGGAGCACTGGTGGGGGAAGGAGGTGGAGCTGGATGCATAGTTGTTTGTGTGGTGCCTGATCTGTGAACAGACAGAGGGTTTCAGTGGACAGAATTATTGATGATGACTCCTTTTGTCAGATGACTCTTCCTTCAACATTCTTAAAGAGAAGCAGAACCAAAACTCTATACATCAACTTGCATTGGCCATAGCCAACTAAATAAAGATATTTTAGATCTTATCTTCCCAAGACTATCTCATTTCTGCCTCCAAGCTTTGGCACACCCTCTCTTTCCTCTTACAATCTCACACCAGATATTACACAAGGGTAGAGACCATGCCTAGTATGACTTCTAAATCCCTAGAGCAGTTATCACAGCACTTGTTAAATACTGAATAAAAACTCACTGGCTTCAAATGATTGGTGTAGGTAAATCAAATTCTACCACCTTCTAGCTTTCAGTGACTTTCTGTTGCTCTTAGGATAAAGACCAAATTCTTAACAGGACCTCAAAGGTCCTATCTGATCTAGCCTCTGCTGCAACTCCAGCTTTGTTTGCTCAGACTGCACTAGACATCTATGAATATCCTGAACAGTGTCATCCTTCTTCCTACCGCAGGGCCTTTGTACTTGAAGCTTCCGCTGCCTACGGTATTCCTCCAGTTCCCTCACCAGCTGGCTGACTCCTACTTGTCCTTCAGATCTCAACTTGGAATATCACTTCTTCAGAGAATATCCTGTTGACTAGGACGGGCCCCCCACTATGTGATACCCACTATTTTCTTTTCAGGAGCTCATTGTAGTTTGGAAACAAAGCTATTTTTGTGATTATTTGTTTAGCATTTGTTGCTATCTCTAGACTACAAGTTTCATGAGCACAGGGACCATGCCTAGTTTTGCCCACCATTGTGTCTCCGGCAGCTACCACAGTGCCTGGCACATAGGTCATGGACAGTCAGTATTTGTGGCATGAATGAACAATGCTGTACTATTGGCTGAGGCCCATCCCTGAACAATATTCTCCAAATAATAGCTTAAATTCATTGGATTCAATAAAAAATACTAAGGAAAAAATTTCCTTGGTATACATTTCTCACTAATTCTCTTACAAGAAGTAGCAGAATGAAATTAAATTCTCACAAAGAAGTGTTACAAGAAAAAACAGAAAGAAATCAAATTCAATGTCTCCGTCAGTCTTTTTTATTGGATTCCTAGAGTATTTTTTCCTTCAAAAGTTTAGTTAGATCATTTTAAACAGCATGCGCATGCCCATTTCAAGTAGCATAAATGATATAAGCTATCCAGACAGACATGTAGTTCTCCAATTCCTGACCGTGTTAAGCAAATAGATAATTTCGGTTTTAGGAAAGCAGTGTTATTTGAAGGACAATGAAATGACATGTCTTCTTTGTAACACAAATTACATTTTGGCCAATTTCTATTTCAGCACAAACAGAAGAAGTTCAGTGACACTTTTAATAGAAATATTGAGCACTACATCTGACACTAATGATGAACTGTATGTTAGCTAATTGAATTTAAATTAAAAAAAAACAAATATTGTGGCTCTGGAAGAGTGGTCAGAATTAAGGTCAGAGTAGGAAAAAAAAAAACAACAACAGGATTTTCTATTTATTCTCTGAGACTTTCGGAATCCCCTGTGTGCCCCTGTTAAAGAACAATCTAGTTAGATTGGGTAGCTGCCCTAGAGGACCACTAGGTTTTTTCTCTTCCTGCTATTATGCTACTTAGATTATTGTTTGGAGGCCTGCTTTAACTTAATACTTGGGGTTGCATTATTTGTTGGCTTAACTTGAAAAGCAGATACAACTGTGGGAATCTGGATATCATATGTCTGTCCAATGTCAAGTTAGCAGAAAGAGAAGGAACTGAAGGGGCGCCTGGCTGCTCAGTCGGTGGAGCATGTGACTCCTGATCTCAGGGCTATAAATTTGAGCCTCATGTTGGGTGTTGAGATTACTTAAAAATAAAATCTTTAAGAAGAAGGAACTGAAGAAATGAAGCACTGCAAGGTAACATGGGATAGAGCCGGGAATGGGAAGCATGGTACAGTTCCCTATTGCACTCTCTAAGCCACTCGTCCAGTGGGCCTTATTTCCCTGGCAAACACCCCGTGATTCACTCCATCATTCTCAGAAAACTCTGTTTTACCATCACACCTAATATTCTGCAGCTAACTCTGGCCCCACAGCCAGTGGATCATTCATTTCATGCCAATTTTCTCTCCTATGTGTCTCTTTTATTTTACCCCTTCCCTCCAGTCTTTGTGCCATTGTTCAGATTCTCACCCCCATTCTTCTTGGCTAGCAAATCAGTTTGAACTATATGAAATTGACATTTTTTGGGGATCAAAAATGGTTGAATATTGGAAATTATTTATGATTTAACCTAGGAACAATTTTTAACTAGTTAATGTTCTGACCCAAGTCTTTCTCCTCTTGAACACATCCTTCATATTCTTTTTTTTTTTTAATTGAGAGAGAGAGAGAGAGTGCTCAAGCAGGGGAAGGGACAGAGGCAGAGGGAGAGAGAGAATCTCAAGCAGACTCCATGCTGTGTGGGAGCCCGACACAAGGCTCTATCCCACAACCCTGAGATCATGACCTGAACCAAAATCAAGAGTCCCACACTTAACCACCAAATGCCCCTCATATTATTTCTAAGGCAAACCTTGGCAATCCTAAATATCTTTGAATGTTCCCCAATGCTACAAGATAAAGTTCTGGAGTACCGAAGACCCACTGCTGAGTGGCTCCAACCTGTATCTCCAGGTTAATCTCTAATCTCCTGCCTCTCCCCTTTATGGGAGCCTTGCTTTAGTCCCTAAACTATGCACTCTGAGACTTGCCAATGTTTTTTCACACCTGATTACTGTGGAGTTTGCTCTTACCTTTCTAAAATGCCTCTCTCTACTTCTGTCCAAAATTCATTCTACTTACCCTCCAAGCCCCAGCCTTTCATTTTCTTGGAAAAGTATTATTTCTTTTATTGTATTCCTATAGCATTGTACACATTAGTCAAATTATACTTAGTCTGTCAGTTTCTCAAACTCTAATTCGCCAAATAAATGTTTGTGACTAAATCAATTTCTAAGTAACTGACTGGCTCTCCTCAATGGTCAACAGTATGAGACAAGGACTGATCAAATTTTTCAGCACCCGCAAGAACCTACTATATGTATGTCACTTTTTCAGGTGTGATAATATGTTCATATATTAAAAGTTTCCCTTGGCTTAGAAATGGGTAATTTCTATATCCCCCACATTTCCCTTAAGAGTATCTATTGTTACATTTTAACTAACTATATATATTGCTCTTCTTCCCAAGACTGGGAAGAAGGCACTTAGGCACTTAGTGCACATTTTTGAATGACTGACTGACTGAATGAATGAATGAATGAATAAGTGAGGACTGTCCTAGGCTGAGTACTCCAAGAAGCAGAAACTAAGACAAGGATTTGTATGCAAGTGACTTATTAAGAATGTGCTCCAAGAAAAAAAGAAGATGAGTAAGGAAGTGGGAAAGTAGGACACAGAGGGAGAAGCCAAGCAGGAGTGAAATTTTAAGTGATTCCAGCCTCAGTCTGAACCTTTGGGAAACTCCGGAGTATAAATTACATGTCAAAGTTTGTTTCACTTATTAACCAGGGGTGTAGGCTTTTCTACTCCCACATCCATCAGTCATGGTTGCTTTGGGGGGAACAGAACTCTTAGGCCCTTCTGGCTCTGCCCTTGTGTGAGCCTCTGAAGGTCACAGTGTGAGCAGTTCGCAGCAAAACAAGTAGAAGCTGGGAATGGGTACATAGAACTGCTATATGGTATCTCAGAGGTTCTGGGTAGGACTCCAGTTTTGTGGGATACACTACCAGCCACATATTTAGCAAGTTAAGTTTAGCTCCTGGCCCTCACATTTGTCTCCTGGGGGCACTCTGAGAAGCTTGAATATCAACATTGAAGGTATAGCTCACCTGGAAATTTTCTTTATTCCATGCTACAAATAAGAAGGGGGACGTTTTCCCTTCAAAATTCTGACTAAATTAGAAAAACCAGAGTCTCTCAATAACCTAGTCTAACCAGCCTTTTGTGGGGGATATCTAGAGGCAGGGACATTTTCACGGTATGATACTTCTCTGTAAGAAAGAACATAACAGTTTCTTCCATAGCACTTGATAAAGTCTTTAGATACTCTACTTTCAAACAGTCAATTCATCATTTTTTCCACTGCTAAGGAATTTAAAATGTATTCTCCAATTTGTTTTTTCGTTAGGAAGGCATGTATAATGTGTTTCATTTGAATATTTATTTCAAAACCCCTGTTCCAACTTATCATCAAATCCAGGTGGCTCTTGTTTTCCTGTGCATGTCTGAGAAATCCTCTCTTTCCAATCCATTCTGCATTTTTTTATTTCCTCCTTTATTGTCCACCCATTGCAGCACTGCAACCCACTTTAGTCCCCTAAGTGATTTCTCTGTCTCTAGTCTCTGCTACAAACCAGCCCTCCTAACATCTCAGATAAAATCTCACATATGGTGTAGAATACAATGGAGCTTAAAACTACTGCATGGCTAGAATCCAGGTTCCACTAGTTATTAGCTGTGTGATCCTGAGCAAGTAACTTGAACTTGCTGGGCATCAATTTCCTCCTCAGCCAAATGGGAACAATGTGAATGTACAGGAAGTGCTTAGAACAGAACCTGACACAGGGACAGAGAGGAAGCTTTCAGGAAGTATTAGCTAGTATTATTTCAGCTATACTGAACATGCCATTCATTATGCCAGTCACACCTACAGACACTCGTAAGGGAAATTCCTCTGCACAAACCCTGCTGATGGGGCAGCCATAGGCTGCCATATTTTGTATAAGGATTCTATACATCCCAGGCATACCCAACTGGAAAAGTTATACAAACCCAAGCCATAGGCTAGCCATTGATCTGTGACCTTGCTAGTCAAGGAACAGTGAACTGACATGGCAGAAATTTCCTCTCAGGGAATCTGAATTTTGGAATGTTAAGAAAATGAGGACCAGAGCAGGACCAGAGCCATGAGGAAGCAGATATTGTAAGCAAGCAAAAATTATGGAGTTAGGAACATATATTGACAGCAGAGAGAGACTTGGCAGTTGGTAATGGAAACACAGTCAAGCAGGTAGAAAATAGCTAGGTCCAAAGTTGGTGGAAGACTAGTGTGAAAATCTGTTTATTCCACATGTTGAGTCTCTGGATCCTGATCTATCCTCCAACCCAAGACTACATATTCCTGCCCATAATATTCAATACAATTTTATTACAATAAGCCTCCCCTTGCTTGAGGTAACTGAGAGGTGCTCCATTTCTTATATCCCAAAGAACCTAAATAACTAAACCATGGCCCTGTGGACACCCTAGATAATGAGTTGGGGAATCAGATTTCATCGATCAATCAACTCACTGCCTCCCAATTCACCCCATATACTATCCCTACAGTCCTCCTCACCTCAAATGAGCTCTCATTCCTTTTGGCATATACAAAACTTAATTTTCCTTCAAAAGCTAGTTCAGATCCCACTTTCTCCATGAATGCCTGGGTACTATATCAGATAGAAGTAGATCCAGATTTTGAGGAACCTGAAGAGTATACACTTTTCTTTAATAAAATGAGTATGAGCCCAGGCTCCAAAAGGCCTATGTGAAGGATGTGCTTTGAAGCTTCAGTTTCATTGGTTTTACCCTATGTCTGCCTTTGATGTCAACTCAGGAGGAATCTTTCCTCCATAAGATTATCCTACCAGGTACTTTTACAGCAATGTGTATAATCACACAGACCTGTTAGATAAATTATCCCAGTATTACGTTTTGCCTGCGACTTTGGGAACATCATTTGTGACTGGGCTGCAGTATTCCTTCTTCCTGGGGCTTTGGGAAGAAATTTTTGATGTCTAATAGATCTACATTTGTGTGGGAAAATATCAGTACATACTACTGTTCCTGTTCATTTAGCATCTAGCATATGCCACCTGATATCATTAGCTAAGCCATTCTCCACACAGATGCTGATAAAGAAAACCTTGTCATTATACACATACATTCACAAATATGCCCACACATGTGCTTCATAAAATTGCTTGTCATTTGCTTGTTATTTTCCTATGATCTTTAGTATAAAGGTCAAAATCAATTTTATGACATACAAGGCTCTTGTCCACCTCTCAGACTTAATTCATCTCTCTCTTTCCTTCTCCATGCCTCCTCAGTACCTGCCTTGCCATTCTTTGAATGTTGTGCCTCCTGGAACCTTGGGGATTCTGCATGTGCTGTTCCCTATATATGAAATGCTGTTCCCCATATGCCTGCCTCCCACTATCCAGCTACTTTTCCTCCAGAAGACTTATCCATCCTTCTGGTATTGGCCCCCATAAGAGGGGGATGCCACATAATATGCCCTCACATCCTTTCTGGCCTCCCCTTACTTGTGCAGAACACAACAGACTGAAGGCATTTCTGTGATACAAAGGTAGCAGTGGAATTCATGTTTGGGGGAATTCAGTTCTTTTAGTTTGGGAAAATACTTAGACAAGCCTTTTGGGTTTTGGAAAGGTGAAGCCCATGGCCATGAAGGGAAGTGTTAAGACAGAGGCACAGAGTTGCTCTGTAGACCGCTGTAAAGGGCTGCCTTCCTGGTGGACAGAGTGGTGTTTCTGGGTGGTAAAACAATGTTTGGCTTCCCTTTTTTGTGAGGAGGGATTGCTTGAGAGCTAGAGCAGGTTTGAGGGGTTACAGTCCTGGGACTCTGAAAGAAAGTCTGAGTGTGACTCACACAAGAAACATCCGCAGAGCTGAGATAGATGGCATCCATCTGTGAACAGCAATGCTCATTAAGGAATAGTTATCTCTGGTTTTAAATTCTAGTTTGTTTGTTTGTTTCACTTTTTCCCTCTCCACTCACCCCTTCCTCAGATGAAGCTCTCAGTAGAGATTCTTATAAAGAAGAGCTTTACGTGCGTGCGTGAGACCTTGGATAAAGAAGGGAGAGGCTCATAGTCTGGAGGTGAACACTGCAGGGAGCGGACATCTGCCTAGAAAAGCCGAACAGAGAAAAGCCGAAGGGACCAACAGGAATGCAGAGCGCCAGTCCAGAGTGAGACCCGCCAAGTGAAGGTGGAACGTGAAGGATGCCGGGAGTCATCAGAGGTTTCAGGAGGGACTGCACCTGCGGAGGCTCCCCAGAATGTACTTGAATTCTTTTATTTGATAGGAAAGGAAAGGAACTCCATATGGCTAGAACTGAGGAAATTTGGTTACAGCCAGAGTCACTTACTGAATACAATATTACCTTATTAGAAGCTCCACGGAAGCAAGGTTCCTATCTATTTTGTTTCTGACTTAGCCCCACAAATCACAGTGCCTGGCTCAAAGGAGGAACTCAATGAATACACATTTGCTGAATGAACGAATGATATTTCCAACAAGCCTCTAGCTTTAAAATCAGGGACTGTAAGGTAAATATTGTCTAACTCCAAAGAGCCCAGCAAGATGTCTGATGCAGAATGGCACGAGTTAGTATTTGCTGGCTGATTTACAATGCACTATATAGAGAGAAGGGAGATTTTTTTTTTTAATCTTAGTGATAACCATGCACACCTGGTCAAATTCACAGCTTGCCTTATCTTTTATGCTCTCCTTCTCTGTTTAAGATAAACCATGCAGAAGGAAGAACAATTGATTGGTATCCACAAGACAGTACACTAGAGACTAACCCTTTCCTGCACCATCCTGGCTGCTCTCTGACTCACTGAATTTGGTTGGTTTGTTCCACATCGGAGTTTCCTGGCTCTCAGAAGCAGGAGGATACAGCCTCATCCCGAGTAGACTTTAACCTGAGCCTAGTTTCTAAAAGATCCCGCACTGCAGGGATTATAATCACGGAGAACTGGAGCCAGCCAGAAGCCTCTTAGTGCCCATAACTGTTGGGTTGAGTAATGAGAACTTGCTGTCACTGGATATGGCTTGGCTATTGTGGCTAGCTCTTATGCTGCTAATTGATTTAAATTATAACATGCTTTAGATGGATCAAAATGACAAAATTATTTTAACTATTCAAAATTACTAATAAAAGAATAACGGTAGTGTAGGAACACACATTGCTACTTATCAATTGAGAGGAAAAATATTTTTAAATGTATTTTTCCACATATGGGAAAGAATGAAGTTGTGCAGTTCAGAAGAATAGGTAAGGCATTTTAGCAAAACAATGGCAATATCCTTTAAATATTTAAACACTTCTTAATTAGTTTTTGGGTTGCTAACAGTATTGTTTCAGTCTCCTCCCCACACCTGTGGCAACCCATCTCTCATTAGAGCCCCAGGGAAATGGGCGAGTGAGTGCCAAAGAGAAGGAGGAAAAGCATGGAGGGATCTCTGCAGACAAAAGGCCATCTAGTGCTGGGACGAGGACAATGTCCTTACTGCTCCACAACTGTCTCAGCATCAAACTCCGGAAGTGGAAGGATGACAGAAAAAATAGAAACCCCAAATGGAAAGAAGGGATGGCTATGAGTTTTGAGGACACAGCCTCGCAGGTTGGCCTGGCACAAATGTGTGGACACTTCCAGAGAAGGGGAATGGCAGAGAAGAGGCCATAATCATTCTGAGTATCCCCAGCCTTTACATGGTGGAGGAGGCCCCCCGGGGTTCATAGAAGAGAAAGGAAAGCTGAATGCCTGAGGGACTGCTATGGAGCTGCTATGTTTAGGGCCATGTTCGTTCCTAGGGGTTAGACAGCTGAAGCCAGTGTCCAGAGGAAGGAAGTGGCAGAGCCTTGAGGGTCTACTGTGCCAATAAGAAAATAATGGGGCCAAGCCAGCAAAGTAGAACCCCAGTGCTCAAAATGTGCTGAGGAAACAGTTCACCAGATTCACTAACCCTGAGTCAACCGGGATGTCAGCAGCTACCCCACAACCAGGAAGACCAAAGTCAACTCTGGGGAGAATGGGAGGACCCAACAGACAGGATCAAGGCTATGTGTAGACAAGTGGCTCTTCTCATCTGCCCCCATTATCATGAGAGGACATAAGCTTTCTCCCTCATATAGATGCTGTCTTGAGTAAGGGAAGGGGGAAGTGGGAGAAACCATTAGGCAAGAACATTTCCCTCCAAGGCACTGAGTTTACACAAAGTGAGAAAATCAGATGGACAACACACCTTCAACTGTAACCTGAAGAACCCATCCTCTACTGTCCCACCTCCCAGCCCCTGCCTCAGCCATCAGAGAACATGGATTTGTGATGAATTTTTGTTCTCTATACAAAATTTGTAAAAAGAAATTTTAAAAATATCTAAGTTGCACACTGTACAACTTTCACCCTAGCCATTAACAAAAGTAGAGACTCTTAATAGCCAAATAGATGCCTATAGCACTTGGTAAATGTGGTGACTACCTTCAGAAATCTGATTATGAGCTTTTTGTTTTTCAGTTCAATGCATTATAAAGGTGACCAGGAAGGAAAATGAAACAGTGCCCAAGATGACTAATAAAAGAAGCCCATCCTAATTCCAAACAAGTTAAGCACATCTGTCTAAAAACAAATTAAACCTTATAAAGGGTATAAGTTTTGTTCTGTTGTATAACTTATAATCGGAGACAGTCAGTGGAGGGTCTTAACTGCAATTTTATGTCTGTCCACGCTTCAAAAGGTTAATCACAGGACATACAGCTCAGATAAAAAGAAAATAATCAAATGCACTCCTATAGTATATTACCAAATCAATAGTTGAGAAGGATTGAGTGAGATTAAAGACGATGGTAAATATGGTAATTGCGCTGAGTAATGAATTTCATAATAAATTAATCCTTATCCTCCCAGAGCAGAGCTGATTTGACTGATCTCTATGCACTTCAGTACTCTGGAGGATTTTCTAGTCCCTGATGCTGCAGGTGTGAACACTGTCTAAGGCAAAACCCTTACCTAGCCAAGAAGGGACTTGATTCCCTATGGTTCCATCTATCCTCAGCAATAACCCACAACCATCCAGTACAATCAGATTAAATCAGAGCCAGTGTAACACTAGTCATTAGACTAGTGATTGAATACTAGCAGAAGCTATCAAGGGTCTTTTAACTCTCAGGCAAATAGATTCAACTGAGTAGTGGAGGTCAATTCAATTTAACATTCATTGATTACCTATCTTTTATGTGTAAGACACTGTGTGAGGCATTAAAAGAAAACTTGACTCATCACCAGTAAAAATGTTATAAACTGTATGTAATTAAATAGTATTCATTATGTTGTGTACATATCTAATTGTTATGATAAGTCTAAATCCTCAATGCATTCTCATTTCTCTAAGTGACAAGAACAAAGAAAAATGATGAAAGTCCCATTAGTCAAAATTTGGCCATCTGGAATCTAGATCCTCTATCAAAATAGTTTGGAAGTCAGTTACTTAAATACAAACTAATTTAGCCAATCATTTATTATTCAGCTTCTCTTGTTCTTAGTAATATAATAGTAATATAGTATGTAATAACATAATATAATAACTATGATCCTTAGGCAAAAACTTAATAGATTTTCTGACATAAAATACAGAAAAGACATTTAAAATGTCATGGAATACATGAACATGAGAAAGGACATCCTGCCATTTGTGACAACATATATGGACCATGAAGACACAATGCTAAGTGAGATGAATCAGACAGAGAAAGACAAATATGAAATGATATTACTTATATGTAGAATCTGAAAAAGCCAAACTCATATTAACAGAGAGTAGAATGGTGGTTGACCGGGGTAAGGGGATTGGAGGTACAAGACAGATGTTGTTTAATGGTACAAACTGGCAACAAGTAGTAAATGAGTCCTAGAGATCTAATACACAGTACAGTGATTACAGACAACAACACTGTATTATAATCATTAAGTTTGCTGAGAGACTAGAATTTATTCCAGCCACTAAAAAGAAATGATAATTACGTAATGGGATAGAGGAGCTAATTTCCACCTCAATGACAATCATATGAAAACATTTAAACGTATCAAATTAATGTGTTGTACACTGTTATATGTGAAATATATTTCAATAATAGAAATGGTACATAAAATAAGGAACTACTTTTTGACTAAGGCAGAGATTGCCAGGTCTTTCCAGTATCCATTCTCTCCCTCTTTATAATAGAACCCTGATTATTATCTGGGCTCCAATTAAAACACCTCATTTCCAACTCTCTCCCTGTTAGGTGTGGCTGTGTGACTGAATTCTGGCTAATTATATATAAGGGAAAAGCGGTGACATTTCTGGGAAACTCCTTAAAGGGAAGGGGAATGCTCTTTTTTATTTAATTCCTCCTCCTTTCTCTGAACAGAGGCAGATTAATGTTTGGACCTCAAGCAGCTATATTGGACCATGAGGCAGTGCATTGAGAATGGCTAAAAATAACATCCATCTCTGATGATCAGGAATGACCAGATCAGCCCGGGACTGCCTACATGCAGAATTTATCTAAGTTGGAGAGAAACGCCCTTCTATCTTCTTTTAGCCATTGTTATTTTTGTTTCTGTTTTGGTTTGGTTTGGTTTGGTTTCTTGCATCTGACCAAAACCTAACACACTGATGAAGCATCCCATCAGCTAGAATAAATTCTAGGCAGTTTTCAAGAAAACACTTAAAGTAATACAGAAAAACCATACTGAGGGACGCCTGGGTGGCTCAGTCAGTTAAGTGTCTGCCTTCAGCTTAGGTCAAGATCTCAGGACCCTGGGATCAAGTCCCACATCGAGCTCCTTGCTTGGCAGGGAGTCTGCTTCTCCCTCTGCCTGCCCCTCCCCCTGCTTGTGCTCTCTCTCTCTCTCTGACAAATAAATAAATAAATAAAATCTTAAAAAAAAAAGAAAGACCAACACTACTGTAAGGAAACTAATAGTGTTTTCATCATGTCTAGCTTAAAATGAATCAATTACCAAACATGTACAATCCTTGAGGCTTTAAGATTTGACATAAGGAGACTGGTTTGGGGGCCCTAACATAGGTCATGTCCAAAAGTTGAAGATGACTTCAAATTGTTGGCGTGTAATTTTCCCCAATTTTGTACAATATTTCTGTATGGTCAATGAGAAGTGGCATAGCATCATACCACTGTGTAATACAAATCTGCTCTCTCCCCATGCAAAGCTGGGTTCACAACATGGCTCAGAAATCGATCATAAAAGCTGGACTTCAGTCTTAACTCACTTCAAACCCGGACAAGCTCACTTAAATTTTATAAGTCTCAATTGCTTTATTCATGATGTGGGAATAATGATAACACTGGCTTCATTTCCGTTCATAGGGAAGTTGGGACAATCAAATGAAATAAATATGTGTTCAAGTGTTATCAGCGTTATTAACATCATTTTGGCATATTCACTTATGTTTCACTGGGAGAGGCACTTTGTTTTCAACCTCCTGAGATAATTAACTTTAAAAAGTGACTCCGTTTCACATTAAACACCTCTCCCTATTTACATCTCATTTTCGTGATTCTGCAGAACAGTTTTGTTTGTATAATGTTTGAGTTTTTATGAGCTACATGTATTCAAGTATTTAGGCTAAAAGAATACCATTGGGAATGTGTATTAGGCTAATTTGCAACTGTTTCTTTTGTAACCAGCATAAGAGAAACATGTGGACAGACACTGAAAATAAAAAAAATAAATTTATTAATGGTGTTAGAAGAGGCAGTTAGAATATGTCACTCACTGATTGAAATCTGGATGCTGTGTGCAGCAAATTCCCTTTAAGCTGGATTTAAGCCTCCAGACATTTCACATAGCAGAATTCATTTTCACAGCATTGAACAATTATCAATGGTCATAAAAATGACTCTGGACCTACACAATGTTGTTGTATATTCTGAATTACCAAAGACATATCGTCAGTAATGGAACCAAAGTATTTCACTAACTGCGGTGTACCACGCCACAGTCTTGCTTATCACAGGGAGGTTCACAGTAATAAAAACACTAGATTATCTGACAAGTGTCTACCTGAAAAGAATAACACAGGTTATAATTCCATTTCACAGATAGCAAAGGTGAGAATGAACTTCTTGCTCAAATAAAAGCAGGTTATTTGATGAATTTCATTGTTAAGAATGGCCTTCTGGAGAGGATATGTACATAAAAAACACAATCATCAAATGCTTCACTATGAAATTAAAATTTTCTCTTTCAAAAAAAAAGAAAAAGAAAAAAAAAGAATGGCCTCTGGGGCACCTAGCTGGCTCAGTCAGTAAAGCATGTGACTCTTGATCTCAGAGTAGTGAGTTCGAGCCCCGTGTTGGGGGGTAGAGTTCACTTAATAAATACATAGATAGATGATAGCTAGCTAGCTAGAAAGAAAGAAAGAAAGAAAGAAAGAAAGAAAGAATTGCCTTCTGGATTGGGATTCATTTCATAGGCTCCCTTCTGATTCATATCTAAGTGACCTGGAGTTGCCATGTGATTAGTAGTGAAAGTCACCTCAGCTCTGCTCTTTTCTCTTTCTGTCTCTGTCATTCTCACTCTGTGTGTGTGTGTGTGTCTCTCTCTCTCTCACTTACTCTCACTTGCCTTCTCTAAGATGATGTTGAGAAGTGAGATACTCTACAAGGACATGAGCGTGGGGCTTGGCCCTGACCTCACACTTCAGAGCTGACAGTCCAAGGGAAAGTGTGGGAGAAGAGCAACCCGCGTGATGGATGCCAGACATTCTGCTCCCTGCTCCCTTCTTGAAAATCCACCGCCCTGCAGCTCCCGTCAGCAAAGGCTGACTAGTGGGCCATCCTCCTTCCTGCCCCCTCTCCAAACTCTCAGTCTTTCCTTATAAACTTGCTTGATTTCTCTCCCTCTTCACTGCTACCTTCAGTATATTACCTAGCCAGAAAATGAGGGAATGGAGAATGTGTATGGAGTGAGAAGGGAGGAGAGAAATGACGGGGAGGGGCTCAAGGAGACCCTGGCACCAATCCTTTCTAGGGACTCTATGGAGACTCGTTCTGTGCCTCAGTCTCTGATGTGGGCATAGAAGAGAATTTTGAAAGGGGCCACTTTTGTTTCAGGCATGTTTTATCTTACCAGTACCTTCCCTCCAGAATTGTCTCCCTTTCAGCTTTCCCCCTTTCCTTAGTTTCTATAAAGAAATCCTATCCCCAACTCCGCTAAAGCTTAATTATTCTATGTCTCATTCTTATAAGGCCCTACTAAGTGGCTAGAGCTAACAGAAATATTGTTTCTGGGATATTAGAGAAGGGCAGTGCTTTACTGTCCTCTTTTTACCTAGAAAATGCATTTACTTTCTAAGAGGAGCCTTCCATGTCCTTGCTTAAAAGAACACTAGTTCTAGGATTTTAGGTCTTATGGTGGGTACTGTAGGATCAGGAGAGATTTTCAAAATCTTTAAAAAAAGAATAATAATAGCTCAACACATTTTTTTTTTACTAAACATCAAGCACCTTTCTAAATGCTTTACATATTTTAGCTCATTCGATGCTCCTAACAGTCTGAGAGGAAGGGTCTACTAATATCCTGACTACAGATTAAGATACTGAGGTATAGAGAGGATAGGTACTTTACCTACAGTCATACAGCTAGTGAGTAGTTGAACTATGATCTGAACCCAAGGAGTGTGGCTCCAGAATCCCTGCTTCTAAGCAACCATCTAGATGGCTGTCAGAAAAACCACCAAGGTTGAAATTAGCTTAGGAAGAAGGCATGAGTACTAGTCTGGACTCTGTCTCTAAGAAATTGTGTGACCTTGGACAAGTCACTTCAACTCTGAGTCTCAGTTGAACTAAATTTGTGGTTTATATTTTTGAATACTGTGATATTGTGATATAATAAAAAATATATATTTTGGTCTTCATCCCCAGCTCCTGAGATAGTTCTGAGTCATAAAGATGTTGTTATAATATATGGTTTTTGTCCCCAGTTCCTGAAAAAGCTCCAGAAGGATAGAGGTGAAAGGAGCATCTTTTGTTTATTCATAAGAAGCCCCTTTCAACCTCATTTGAGTTTATGTTAATGAGGTGACTTTCGGAAAGCCCCTAAGATGGGGGGCTAGTTGCCAAGGGAACTAGCAATATGATTAGAGCATTAGAATTTTCAATCCCACCCTCTGACCTCTGGGGAGAAGAGAGGGACTGGAGATGAGTTAATCACTAATAGCCAATGATATAATCAATCATGCCTATGTATTGAAGCTCCATAAAAGAACTCTAATGTAGGGGGTTCAGAGGGCTTCCAGATTGGTTAACACACTGAGGTGCTGGGAAGGAGGTGTACCCAGAGAGGATACAGATGCTTTACACTTCTTCTGCACACCTTGCCTTATGCATCTCTTCCATCTGGCTGGTCTTGAGTTGTATCCTTTTGTAATAAACTGGTATCTAGTAAGTAAACTGTTTTCCTGAGTTCTGTGAGCCATTCATGCAAATTACTGAGCCCAATATGAGGGTCCTGGGAACCTCTGATATATGGCCTGTTGGTCAGAAGTCCGGGAGGCCTGGACTTGTGATTGGCATCTGAAGCAGGGGGCAGTCTTGCAGACTGAGTGCTTATCCTGGAGATCTGCACTAACTGAATACTTAGCATCATATTTGAATTGTAGGAAACCCAGATGTTGTTGAGGAATTGGTTGGTGTGGGGAAAGCCCTACATGTTTGGTGTCAGAAGTGTGGAGAGTAGGGTGTAGAAGAAACAGTGTTTTTCTTTTAAAAGCAGAACCATTTATACAATGGAATATTATGAAGCCATCAAAAGGAATGAAATCTTGCCATTTACAACGACATGGATAGAACTGGAGGGTATTATGCTGAGAGAAACAAGTCAATCGGAGAAAGACATGTATCATATGACCTCACTGATATGAGGACTTCTTAATCTCAGGAAATAAACTAAGGGTTGCTGGAGTGGTGGGGGGTGGGAGGGATGGGGCAGCTGGGTGATAGACATTGGGGAGGGTATGTGCTAAGGTGAGCCCTGTGAATTGTGCAAGACTGTTGAATCACAGACCTGTACCTCTGAAGCAAATAATACATTATATGTTAAAAAAAAAGAAGAAGAAGAAGATAGTAGGAAAGGAAAAAGAAGGCGGGGGAATCGGAGGGGGAGACGAACCATGAGAGACTATGGACTCTGAGAAACAAACTGAGGGTTTCAGAGGGGAAGGGGGTGGGCGGATGGGTTAGCCCGGTGATGGGTATTAAGGAGGGCAAGTATTGAATGGAGCACTGGGTGTTATCCGCAAACAATGAATCATGGAACACTACATCAAAAACTAATGATGCAATGTATGGTGATTAACATAACATAATAAAATTTTTTTAAAAAGCAGAACCATTCTTTAAATGAAATTCCAACTAGAAGCCTGATATATATGACAGATAAAAGGGAGATCTTGAGCTCAGGCTATACTAATACTGCCTTTGTACTGTTCAAAATCCAACCCATCACCCTTGTCCTTAAGTCCACTTTACACACACACACACACACATCAGTTTCTGCAGATAGGGCTCCGTTGAACCCAATTAAAATCCTCTTGACTCAATGGTCTCTACTGCCTCTTCCAGGAGTAGGATTCTATGTAATCAGTTGTTTAGACACACCCAGGAGTAAAATACCAAAATATGACCTCCTCTCTACTGTGCCCTCAAATGCACAAATAGCCTAGCTTAGAGTTAGAAAAGAGCAAGGAAACAAGTCATTCTTTCACTTGATTTCCTTTACGGCTCAAGAAAATAAGGAAATACTATTTGGAATCCTCACCCCCCGCTATGAATCTCCCTCAGAGAAGTAAGAATAAGAAGTACAGCTTCTAAGCACATAGCACAGTGACTGGCATCTTGGAAGCATCTGATGAATGATCATTGAGACTGAATTGAATATTATAGCAAAAACATGTCTGAGACTCACAACATAAATAACTACAGTATTTGGGCAGAACTCTTTGAGACCAATTCCATTAGATAGTTGAACATAAATTCCATTGTCCTTATTTTTCCTCTGACTTCAATAAAAGTACACTGAGGCTCCTCAATGTTAAATTCCTCCCTCTTCTAACACTGAATGTGGATAGTAGAGCTGGATGTGCTTACTTTCTTCCCACAACCAGATAATCTCTTAAAAACCTCATCCTCCCTTTTCTGCACAGTGGAACACATTCATCTTTAATTCATTTACTTTTCAGTATCCTGGTCCCACCTTGATATGTATTCCCCATAAAGCACGAGGTATAACAGATGATGTCCTTCTTAAAGGGTCTAGAGACCAAGAAAGATCCTCCAGTCTTTAGTTTGCTCTGTAACGCACCTGTCAACACATGGGATACTGGTGAACACTCCCCTGTGACCGGGGGTGGGGGTGGGTGGCTGGGCTCTTGGTACCTGAGCTAGAGGATCCTGGTGCTCTGCTTACTTTCTTAGGAATTCACTACATACTGAAAAGTGAACTGGTGTAGGCAGAAATCTATGTTTTCTAACTTAGGCTAAAATATCCGACATGTTAGACTCTCCTCTTGCTGCATGCAGCGCATTAAACCTGGGCTGATGCTCAGGAGTGTTAGTGGAAGTATGATCTGCAGGCTCTGAAGGGCTCAGAGGGGAGTCTTCCAGATGACTTGGGGAGGCTGCTCAGGGGTGCTTTTGAGTTTTTCAGTCTTTGAAATGTGTTACAGTGCATGCTTTGCTCCTGGAGGGCACTTTGTATCCCTGTGTGGCCCAGCATAGTAAGGGCGGATAGAGCAGCCAAATACGAATGGGCTGAGTGAGTGAATGGAAGATTGAGTGAGTGATAAATAGAACGAATGGGGAAGCTGTGGTCCAGGGATAGGAGCACCTGACAGGAAGCAGAAAAGTGTTTTCAAGTGTTAACCTATCAAAGCCTGGGAGCTGTGTTGATAGTTCTCTGTTCAGCTTCCTTACATGTCAAAAGGAGGTGGTCAGAATTTGTTTCTTTTGAATGCTCTCAGTTCTTGGAAGGGAAATGTTTTTTCCACTCTATCAGCCCCTGACTCCACAGCGGTGTTGCTGAGAGAGCCAGGAAAATGCTTGTGGGATCCCAAGCTCAAGTTATTCAGACCTTGTGGCCAAAGGCAGTTCTGCTCCTCAGACCATCCTGCTAACCACATCTGCCTTCTCTTTGCCAGCCTGAAAGATTCTCTCGTGACTGCCCACCCCCTACCCAAGGCCATCCCACAGACATAGGAATCAACACAGACAAGATTTTCCCTTCACATTACCTTATAACCTTAACATGAGTGTAAAAAGTGTTGCATTCAATGAGACTAATTCAATACTTTTAAATTAATAATTTAATGCTCCATCCAATTTAATACTTTGTCTAATGATGGCCCAAGGGACATTCACTGAGAAGGGATAGGAGGCATTCTGAGTAACATGGATGTCAAAAGTTTGGACGCCGTCTTCTCTAATGTCAGTCTAATTGTAGTTAACAACTCTTTGCTAAAATACATACTGTATATCTAGCATTGTGATAAGTTCTGTAAGTCTTTTTTTTTTTTTTTTAAAGATTTTATTTATTTATTTGAGACAGAGAGAGACAGAGAGCACGAGAGGGAGGAGGGTCAGAGGGAGAAGCAGACTCCCCGCCGCGCAGGGAGCCCGATGAGGGACTCGATCCCGGGACTCCAGGATCATGACCTGAGCCGAAGGCAGTCGCTCAACCGACTGAGCCACCCAGGTGCCCACTGTAAGTCTTAATTTTTTCAACGAAAACCCCTCCTTGGACATCTCACATTTTTTATCAATACTATTTTTACTGCAGTCATTAAAATAAATGGAGAAGATATTTCTACAACTACTATGTGTCTATATTTCAGTCTTCACTGGCTTGGAGGCTGTGGGGAGGAGAGGAAATGGGAGGGTCTGGGGCACTAAGATTAAAAAGATGTGGTCTCTCATTCAAGGAACTAAGAGCCTAGTGGGGGAGCTAGAAACATGTGCAGCTGACTCATACAAGTCAAACAGTGAGAAGTAATCACAGAGGCATAAATAAATTATCATGGAGGCACAGGGGACAGTTATTAATTCCAAACCAGGTTTTGGCAAAGGATTCTTAAGTAGGTCTAATGACAGCGGGCCTTAATGAATGAGTAGGATTTTCCCAATTAAGAAGAACGTTCAAGCAAAGAAAACAGTAGGAGCAGAATTATGGAAGTGCATAATATGTTTGAGGAAAGGACTCCCAGAGGCTGGGATCTTGTCTATAACACTGGAAAGGTAGGTTGGGACCAGCCTACTGAGAGTTTTGAATATATGAAGAATTCAGGCTTTGCGCAGTGGGAACTGGGAAAACACCAACATTTTCTGAGGACACCACTACTATGCCCACGCTCCAAAAGAGAACACTGAGGCTCAGAAGGGGAAGAAACTCACTCCTAGGCCAGTAGAGAGCTGAAGTTTAACCCCGAAGTCCAATCACTACATCTAGTCTTTTTTTTTTTCTTTTTGAGATACAATTAGCATATACCATTATATTAGTTTCGGGTGTACAACATAATGATTTGATATTTGTATACACTGTGAAACGATCACGATGGTGAGTCCAGTTAACATCCACCACCATGCATAGTTACAAGTTTTTTTTTTCTTGTGATGAGAATTTTTGAGATCTACTGTCTAGCAACTTTCAGAAACACAATACGGTATTATTAACTGTAGTCACCGTGCTGTCTTTTACATCCCCACGACTTACTTATTTTACAGCTGGAAGTTGTACCCACCTAGTCTTAGTCTTAGTGCTTTATCAATAAAATTTGAATAATCACAATACTTCCTTCCCTACTTGAACAATTCAATCAAATAAAACTACAGATACCAAAATGCCTTAGAAATTATCAAAGAATTCTACAAATGTTGATTATTAGATACTAAGTTATCACATTTGCAACTAATATTACTCCTGAAGGTGGTATCAATGTCTTTTTGCAAAGGCAAGTAAGGCTATTTAATATTAATACCAGCTATAAATGACTGAGTTTCTACTATGCTTTGTA
The DNA here is from genome assembly GCF_002201575.2 of Neomonachus schauinslandi. Classification (NCBI taxonomy): domain Eukaryota; kingdom Metazoa; phylum Chordata; class Mammalia; order Carnivora; family Phocidae; genus Neomonachus; species Neomonachus schauinslandi. Next base: position 57,243,145 of record NC_058406.1, read on the forward strand.
CATTTATTATTTCCTTTCACTACCTTGTGATATAGGTATCATTATTTCCAATTTATAAAGGAGTAAACAGAGTTAGAAAGAGATTTAAAAATTGCCCATTTACACAGCTAGTAAGTCAAGAACCTGGTTACAAATCTATGTCTTCAAATCCCCAGACTCTTCCACAAGGCTACCCAAAGCTGCCTTCCCACTGATGATGTTAAAAACTCTCAGACTGCAGTGGCTCACGATGTTCTTCAGAAAGCAATGAATGATGCCAACAATTTCAAGACTTCCAGCAAGGATGTCAGCGTCTCATTCTGTGCTTCAAAAGAGAGGTAACTATTTCTAACCCTTTTAAGGATTATGTTGTATAAATCAGGAGCATATTTCCTTTAGGCTTAATTTAACTGGAAAACATGACTCATTTTGCCCCACCCAGTGAAATGAAAAAAAAAAAAAAAAAGTCTTTCTTGAAGAATAATTCCACTGTTGATAAAAAAACAAACAAACAACAGAACAAAAACCCATACACAACCCCTCCCTATGTATGTAACGGTATTTGTTCCTTAGAGTTATTTCAAATTTTAAAAGCCTCCTTAAACATTTACTGAAACATTTGTTTCTGTATTTTAAAGTACATTTCTTTTGCTCTTGGTCATGAAACAAATGAAATAGAGTTGGTAATGTACAAAAACTTGATAAATATTATTCGTGCCAGCACGAATTATGCTCCTAAAATATATGCTTTATACATGGTAAAACATGATCAGAATAGATAATAAGCTGAGTTTGGCCAAATTCATATTATTGATGGCCTTTTATAGTCAGTGAGGACAATCAGATACTCCAGCTAATAAAGTCATTGCTATGAAAGGCCACCAGGTATTCTGATTTAATTGGAAAATAATTGCAGTAGCTCTTTTTGATAACATTTTTGCTATTTTTCTGAGCAGAGTTTTCCAAAAAAGTTATAAACTGATAAGATGAACATAGAGACCTTGAAGGCTGGCTTTGAGATTAGATCCAACAACAATTCAGTTTCACATGAGACAGAATATAAACCACATATAAAGGGGTTTAAAGGAGGGCACTAAGTTCAACAGCTAAATTCAGCCATCTTTTTTTTTTTTTTAAAGATTTTTATTTATTTATTTGAGACAGGGAGAATGAGAGAGAGAGAGCACATGAGAGGGGGGAGGGTCAGAGGGAGAAGCAGACTCCCTGCAGAGCAGGGAGCCCGATGTGGGACTCGATCCTGGGACTCCAGGATCATGACCTGAGCCGAAGGCAGTCGCTTAACCAACTGAGCCACCCAGGCGCCCTCAGCCATCTTTTTATACCATCTCAAATACTGTAGGCAATTTACAACTGGTTTGATGCATAAAATCATAGAACCTTGAGTTGGAAGACTTTCAAAAGATACTTGTAGGGGCGCCTCGGTGGCTCAGTCGTTAAGCGTCTGCCTTCGGCTCAGGTCATGATCCCAGGGTCCTGGGATGGAGCCCCGCATCGGGCTCCCTGCTTGGTGGGAAGCCTGCTTCTCCCTCTCCCACTCCCCCTGCTTGTGTTCCCTCTCTCACTGTGTCTCTCTCTGTCAAATAAATAAAATCTTTTTTAAAAAAGGCAACAAACAAACAAAAGATATTTGTAGTTCTTGCTTCTACAGCAAACTCCTTAGTGGTTCCCTAGTATTTGTCTGAACATTTGCAGCCATAGGAAACTCCTTACTTTCTAAGATAGGCCTTTCCACCTTAAACATCACTGCTTTTGCTTCTTTTTACATTGGGTCAAAAAATCCTTCTCTCTGTAGCTATTTCCCATAAATTTTAGTCCAGCCTATAGGACATATCACTTCATATTTCATGTGGTACTCCTTCAAACATTTGAGAGACTCTCACCATAATTCTTAGATGAAGCTAGGGTTGAGGAGAAACTTATAAAAACAAATTTTTGAAAGGATATTAATCAAAATATTTACAGTGGTTTACTTTGAGTGGTAGAATATTAGGAATTTTCCTTTGGTCTTTGTGTTCTTCTGCACTGCTTGAGAAAAATATTAAAGTCCTAAATGTAATGAATGAAAATTGGTACGTCACTTTGAAGAATCAGAGAATCTTAAATCTGGAATCTGATAAACATCAGGCTCCCCAAGACCTAGACCCACATGGTAGGGTTTCATTAAAGATGCATCAATGACAAAATAAATCCAGCAAATTATTCATTTAATCAGTGATCAAAATCTATCAAAATCTAATATAAATAATCTGATCCTCATTTCTTTCTTGGAGATATAGTCATCACCAGAGAAGTTGTTATCGTTCTCAGTCCAAGTACTAAGAGGAAAGAGAACACCTCCATCCTAATTTAAACTGATTTAATGTCTTTTTTTTTTATTGTGTGTTTTCCCCAATGCATCACAGTCCAAAAATTCTCTGGCAGTTCTATTTTCTACTGACTTTATAGCTAGAGAAAAACAAATGACCTGAAGTTACCCAGAAATAAATTATTGTTCTGTCTGGACCTTGGGAAATTTATGAGGATTTTGTATATTAAATGATGATGATGATGATGATGGAACATGGCATGTATACTGTGAAAATTGATACTATAATGGAGTATCCACTCCATTATACTCCACACTATAATGGAGTAGGAAGGCCAGAAAGGGGAACTCTCATGCCATACCATTCAAGGTCAAGAATTGTCAATTACAGATGCCAGTAGAAGAGAGGTCAACAGGAAAGAATCAGTCACAGGCCCCAACAGGAAAAGATGTGCAATGCATCTCCTACAAGAATTGACTACCCCAGCAACTCAGATAATGAGAAACTATCATCACCCTGAACTCTTACCTTTCTCCAATGGAGTTTTGTTCAAAGAAACCCCTCCCAACTTCCTCCTTCTCCATAAAATAACATTCACTTCCTTTGATGGACTAGCCTATGGTTTTTGTCATAGTTTGCTTGCCCTGAATTGCAATTCTCTGCTATTCCCAAATAAATCCATTTTTGCCAGTAAAATGACTTTTATTTTTAAAAACAACAATACCAAGTGGTTTGCCTACAGTATCTCTTCTAATATTTACAGTTACCTTATAAACTAGAAATTATTACCCCCAAGGTCCTTAATAGATCAGGAAATTGAGGTGGCAGACATATGTTACACTAATCTACATTAAATAGTGGTAAGAAAGCATTCACTGATTTGACCAGATCCTATTTTTTGCTTTTCGGACAAGAACTACTGTGCTGAGATTCACTTTTCTGCTTGTGTGCCTTATTATTTATTTTTCCTGGATTTCACTTGAAGACATTATCATAGGGACTTTTCAAAATACCTCTTCTGGATTCCTCAAAAAATTAAAAATGGGACTACCATATGATCCAGCAATTCCACTTCTGGGTATGTATCTGAAGGAAACAAGAAGAGATATCTGCCCCCCATGTTCATGGCAGCATTATTTACAATAGCCAAGACATGGAAACAATCTAAGTGTTCTTTCCATACATATAATGGGACGGAGTTTATTCATCCATGAAAAGAAATAAACCTTGCCACTTGCAACAACATGGATGCACTTTGCAAACATTATACTAAGTAAAATAAATAAAGACAAAGACTCTATGTATATGCAGAATCTGAAAATACCAAACTCATAAAACAGATAATAGACTGGTAGTCGTAAGAGGTGGGGGGCAGGGCTGTGTGTGGAGGAAATAGGTAAAAATGGTCAAAAGGTTCAAACTTCTAGTTATAAGATAACTAAGTTCTGGGAATGTAATGTGCAGCATGATGACTATACTTAACAATATTGTATTGTATATTTGAAAGTTGCTAAGGGAGTAAATCTTAAAAGTTCTTATTATAAGAAAAAAATGTAAGTATGTGAGCTGATGGATGTGAACTAGACTTGTAGAGATCAGTGTGCAATATATACATATATCAGGTCATTATGTTATACAGCTTAAATGAATACAATGTTCTATGACCATTTTATCTCAGTAACACTGGAGAATAAATAAATAAGTAAACCACAAAACCTCTTCTGTGCTACTGGAACCATTTCCTTATCTCACAAAGACATACACTAAGCCATAAAGAAAACTTAAATTTCTTTATTTTGCTGTTTCTTATAAGTTCTTCCTCTTCCTATGAAGTTGACCCACATCCTTATTTTCTCACCCTAAGTCTTGAGAAGATTGGATAAAATTTGTATGTTTGTGAGGGCATTCAGCCTCAGTTAGAAACTGAGTCGACTTAAGTCTTGAGCTTCCTTTTAATATTAATGACAATAATTTATAATAACATAATAACCATTTATTGAGTCTTATTAATGTGTCAGGCACCAGGTAAGCATTTGCATGAAACATTTCATTAAATATTTGAAAAAATGTGTTAACTTTAGATAAGACTATTATCTTCATTCATAGCTAAAGAACTAAGGTTTAGAAAGGTTAATTTTTTTAGATGTATTTATTTATTTTAGAGAGCGCGAGAGAGAAAGCAAGGGGAAGGGCAGAGGGAGAGGGAGAGAGAATCCTCAAGCAGACTCCCTGCCAAGTGCGGAGGCCGACTCAGGGCTCCATCCCACCCTGAGATCATGACCTGAGCCAAAATCAAGAGTCAGACACTTAACCAACTGAGCCACCCAGGGACCTCAAAAGGTTAAGTTAATTTGATTAGGGTCAGTCTACTAACAACTTAACAGAACTAGGCTGTGCCGCCAAACGTAGTCTTTTTTTTGATTCCCATCCTCTCAAACACAATGCTGTATGCACGGGTCTCCCAACATAATACTAAGGAATGAGTACAGGGATCAGGGTGTCTTTTGCCACTTTACCAATATGGTTTATGGATTCCTCAAGCAATTGACATTGCCACTGTGGCTACTATTATCACTACTAATACAACACCAATAACAATACCCCCTACATATTTATTGTACCCATCACTCTTCTGGAATATTTACATATTTAATCCTCATAGCTACCTTATAAAGTAAGTGCAAAAATCCCAATTCTTCATATTCAAAGATCATAAAGAGTTTAAGGAATTACTTTCAAGTTCCACAGGTATTAAACCAAAGTTTGATCCCAGGTCTGACTCCAAAACACACACTTTCTTTCCTTTTTTTTTTTTTTTCTCGAAGATTTTATTTATTTATTTGTCAGAGAGAGAGCACAAGCAGGGGGAGTGGCAGGCAGGGGGAGAAGCAGGTAGAAGAAGAAGTAGGCTCCCCGCTGAGCAAGGAGCCCCATGTGGGACTTGATCCCAGGACTCTTGGATCATGACCTGAACCTAAAGCAGACACTTAACTGACTGAACCAACCAGGCGCCCCCAAAACACATACTTTCATAAACTTACTGGTAATCTGACCACAATACTTATCTTTTTTTTTTAAGCTTTATTTATTTACTTACTTATTTAGAGAGAGAGAGAAAGCACACATGTGCAAATGGTGTCAGAGGGAGAGAATCCTCAAGCAGACTCCCTACTGAATATGGAGCCAAATGCCAGATTCAATCTCGTGACGCATAAAATCATGACCTGGCAGAAACCAAGAGTCGAACGCATAATACACTGAGCCACCCAGGCGCCCCACAGGATACTCATCTCCTGAAAGATCTTACTTATCTAGCTGACATCTTAGTTGTCTCTTGCCTTTCTTCAAGAATATCCCTCTATCCTTTCCAAATGGTTGTCTTGCGCAATTGAGAAAGATCCCCTAAGTTTGACAGGATCGTTCTTCATCCAATGAAATGGAAAATGGTGTTCCCCATTAAGGAACTTCAAGTAATATATGTAATTATTCATTGTTATTTTAATTTTTTCTAAATGTATTCTCATATTAAAACTTACTCTCATGAAATGAGGTCCATAAATTACTACATTATTTTTAAAATTATATTATTAATAACAAACCATATGAAAATCTCCAAGCTCCATTTCTCAAGCAAATTACATAGAAGACGGCAGACAAATGGGAATTTACCCTTCAAACACTTGCCCTAAGCATTGATTCATTTGATTTGGTTTAATTAACCAATTAGTAAAAAAAAAAAATTAAGTAAAGATTTACATGTAATTGGGTTGAGCCTATTCTGAATAAATGTTAATTGATCCCTGAGATGCCTGAGAATTTTTGACTACTGTAATTATGTTGAAATAGTAGAGATAACATGCAAAATTAGACCAAAGATAAACTGCAAGATGTATCGATTTTTCAAATTATACAGCTATTGGTGGGTTGCTACTTGAATCCATTTCCTGATAACAGAATTCAAGTTTTGGAGATTCCAAGATTTTATTATTTTGAGCAAAATATTCTGCACCCTTTCTAATCAGTCTGACCAGCTCTGTGGAAATCAGGGCAGCTGGTTGAAGAGAATATTGGTGAATGAATAAAATGTCAGATATACGAAATAGCTTTCGCCTGCTAGCAACAAGGGAAGAAAGACTCAAAAACAGGGGGCAGTTTTTCTCGTTCTTAAAAAAAAATATTCTCCACTCTGGAACTGCACTATATTTTGCAGGAAGAAGTTTGAGCACACCCCAAAATTAAGCAGGGGAGATGATAAACAGAAGGGTTTAACTCCTGACAAAGGCCTGTTCTCCCTCTCTTCCGTCTTGAATTGTACATAGTCTTCCAGAAGGGCCCCTGTAATTAGGAAGCTTCTCAGTAAGGCTGCTCCTGAGTTACCTTATAAGCAGGAGAGGAAGTGTGGAAGGAAAAAACCACAACAAAAAGGAAACAAAAGACAGCGGGGCTGAAAGAGATGTATACTCAGTAACTTACATCGATGTATACTTAGTAACTTACATCGTGATAAACTTGCATTCCGCAAAACCCACAGGCCTGGAGGGAAGTGCAAAGGCAGCCTTTCTGTGCATCCATCGACCAGGCAGCTGATACTCCCTCTGCTGCAGGAGCAAATCCATCTCTCATAAGGAAGGGTCAGAATGTTTGCAGGCTTGTGCACATGCCCGGGTTGGGCATAGGGACGTTCGGATTTTTGCTAAGAATCTTGTTAGCTGACCCTAATCAGTACTGTTGGAGAAGCTGCCTCCCTACTTCTGCCCAAGATTGTCTGTGGCTGTTTGAAAATGCCCAGGCAGCACGATAGTCAAAACCTTTCTTTCGTGGGGCTTTTGTGGAACCCTCAAAGATAAACTTGAAGCTTCAGAAAATAATCACAGTAGTAATTCTTTGCTCAGGGATCATGGGCCAAATATATTCTAACCTGAAAGCAGGTGAGAACCCCAGCTTCACTTCTCACTAGCTCAGTGGACTTGGTGGAGTGATTTATCCTCCCTGAGCCCCAGCCTTTTCATCTGGAGAGTGGTGACAGTAACACCTGCCTTGTGGTGTTGACATGAGAACGTGATGACATATGTAAAGTATAGTTGCTCATAAAATGATCTTTTCAACTATTGTTATTATCACCATTATTATTAGTGTTTATGTTTACTTAAGACCATTCTCTTTTCTAGGAGTTTGATTCTATTTATTTTTTATTAAAAAGCCCATTTTAAAGCAGGTGTGTTCAAAATGAGTGAATAATTCAAGAAATAATTCCAGACATAGGATCTAGAAAATTTGGTATCTAATAAAAAAAAAAGAGCCAAAGGGTCAATGGCAAGAAATCCAGGATTCCAAAGGCGGTAAAGATGATCAGATAGGCTTGGGCACTTGGAAAACTTTAAGGTTTAGTTTTGGGCACAAACAAAGCTAATAAGCAAGTTTAACTCGATAAGTTCTTAACTCTAGAAAAAAGAAAAATGTGTCCCAGAAAGGAAACGTGACTGCAGTACTATGACTCAGCAATGAGGGATATCTGCATTGTCAGAAAAATGCAAACACTGAATACTGATTTAATAAAATTTGTGTTATAACTATAATGGGGAAATGGGTGAGGAGAGAGCTAAATCCAGCAAAATAAATCAACATACAATGTCTAAAGTTGATGAAGCAAGAGACAACAACACAAGTACGTCATTTAGAAATATGGTTGTATATACTAGAAGAAATGTTGAAAAAAAAAGCTGAAAGTGACTTCTGTGAAGCAGAGTGCTAGGGGGTGGGCTAGACTGAGAACAGAGTCTTTTTATACTATCTGACCTTTTAAAGGGATGCACATAGTATTGTGATTAAAAAATAAAATGTATTTAAGAAAAGAAACACACATTTCAACACCCAAAACCCAAATAATCCAGTTGAAAAAATGGGCAGAAGACATGAACAGACATTTCTCCAAAGAAGACCTAAAGATGGCCAACAGACACATGAAAGGATGCTCAATGTCTCTCATCATCAGAAAAAGACAAATCAAAACTACAATGAGATACCACTTCACTCCTGTCAAAATAGCTAAAATCAACAACATAAAAAACAAGTGTTGGGGAGGATGTGGGAAAAAAGGAACCCTCGTGCACCATTAGTGGGAATGTAAACTGGTGCAGTCACTATGGGAAACAGTATGGAGATTCCTCAAAAAATTAAAAATAGAATTACCATATGATCCAGTAATTCCACTACTAGATATTTACCCAAAGAATACAAAACACGAATTCAGAAGGATATATGCACTGTCATGTTTATTGCAACATTATTTACAATAGCCTAATTATAGAAGCAGCCCAAGTGTCCATTGACAGATGAATGGATAAAGAAGATGTGGTATATATATACAATGGAATATTACTCAGCCATAAAAAAGAATGAAATCTTGCCATTTGCAACAATATGGGTGGAGCTAGAGAGTATAATGCTAAGTAAAATAAGTCAGTCAGAGAAAGACAAACACCTTATGTGGAAACAAAACAGATGAAAACAAAAACAAAGGAAAAAAAGAAGAGAGACAAATCAAGAAACAGACTCTTAACTATAGAGGACAAACTGATGGTTACCAGAGGGAAGGTCGTGGGGGGATGTGTGAAACAGATGATGGGGATTAAAGAGTATACTGACGTGAGCACTGAGTAATATGTAGAAGTGTTGAATCACTACATTATACACAGGCAACTAACACTATATGTTAACTACACTGGAATTAAAATTAAAAACAATAAAAAATTTTAAAAAGGAATACACATTTGAGATATAATGGACATCACAGATACAGACACACAGACACATACACACCACTGATAAACCCAAGTGTATGAAAATCTACATGACTTAATCTTTGTGATATTTACTGAGCCAAAAATAAAGAAGTAAATAAGAAGACCCCAAATAGCCAGAGGAATGTTGAAAAAGAAAAGCAAAGCTGGTGGCATCACAATTCCGGACTTTAAGCTCTATTACAAAGCTGTCATCATCAAGACAGTATGGTACTGGCACAAAAACAGACACATAGTTCAATGGAACAGAATAGAGAGACCAGAAATGGACCCTCAACTCTATGGTCAACTCATCTTGGAGAAAGCAGGAAAGAATGTCCAATGGAAAGAAGACAGTCTCTTCAACAAATGGTGTTGGGAAAATTGGACAGCCACATGCAGAAGAATGAAACTGGACCATTTCCTTACACCACACACAAAAATAGACTCCAAATGGTTGAAAGACCTCAATGTGAGACAGAGTCCATCAAAATCCTAAAGGAGAACACAGACAGCAACCTCTTCGACCTCAGCCGCAGCAACTTCTTCCTAGAAACATCACCAAAGGCAAGGGAAGCAAGGGCAAAAATGAACTATTGGGACTTCATCAAGATAAAAAGCTTTTGCGGGCGCCTAGGTGGCTCAGATGGTTGAGCGTCTGCCTTCGGCTCAGGTCATGATCCCAGGCTCCTTGGGAGCCTGCTTCTCCCTCTGCCTCTCTCTCTCTCTGTCTCTCATGAATAAATAAATAAAAATCTTTAAAAAAAAAAAAGATAAAAAGCTTTTGCAAAGCAAAGGAAACAGTCAACAAAACCAAAAGACAACTGACAGAATGGGAGAAGATATTTGCAAATGACAGATCAGATAAAGGGCTAGTATCCAAAATCTATAAAGAACTTATCAAACTCAACACCCAAAGAACAAATGATCCAATCAAGAAATGGGCAGAAGACATGAACAGACATTTTTCCAAAGAAGACATCCAAATGGCCAACAGACATATGAAAAGGTGCTCAACATCACTCGGCATCAGGGAAATCCAAATCAAAACCTCAATGAGATACCTCCTCACACCAGTCAGAATGGCTAAAATTAACAAGTCAGGAAACAGATGTTGGCGGGGATGCGGAGAAAGGGGAACCCTCCTACACTGTTGGTGGGAATGCAAGCTGGTGCAGCCACTCTGGAAAACAGTATGGACGTTCCTCAAAAAGTTGAAAATATAGCTACCGTATGACCCAGCAATTGCACTACTGGGTATTTACCCCAAAGATACAAATGTAGGGATCCGAAGGGGTATGTGCACCCCGATGTTTATAGCAGCAATGTCCACAATAGCCAAACTATGGAAAGAGCCAAGATGTCCATCGACAGATGAATGGATAAAGAAGATGTGGTATATATATACAATGGAATATTACTCAGCCATCAAAAGGAATGAAATCTTGCCATTTGCAACGACGTGGATGGAACTGGAGGGTATTATGCTGAGCGAAATAAGTCAATCAGAGAAAGGCATATATCATATGACCTCATTCATATGACGAATTCTTAATCTCCGGAAACAAACTGAGGTTTGCTGGAGTGGTGGGGGGTGGGAGGGATAGGGTGGCTGGGTGATGGACACTGGGGAGGGTATGTGCTATGGTGAATGCTGTGAATTGGGTAGGACTGTTGAATCACAGACCTGTACCTCTGAAACAAATAATACATTATATGTTTAAAAAGGAGAAGAAGAAGAAGAAGAAGGAGGAGGAGGAGGAGGAGGTAGCAGGAAGGGAAAAATGAAGGGGGGGAATCAGAGGGGGAGATGAACCATGAGAGACTATGGACTCTGAAAAACAAACTGAGGGTTCTAGAGGGGAGGGGGGTGGGAGGATGGGTTAGCCTTGTGATGGGTATTAAAGAGGGCACGTTCTGCATGGAGCACTGGGTGTTATGCACAAACAATGAATCATGGAACACTACATCAAAAACTAATGATGTAATGTATGGTGATTAACATAACATAATAAAAAAAAAGAAAAAATACAAATAGCTTTTCTTCTAAAAATGGCTTTTCATGGATCTTCTAAGGGAGAAAACTCCAAACCACTGATTCATGAAAACCAACTTGCAATTTTATGCACACCTCATATAGCTGTCCCAATTCATGTACACACATCCAGAATATAGGATGGTTTGGTATCAAAGAGTTGTTTCCAATAGACAAATACTTCAGTGCTTTAAGATCTCATTTCCATCTTCCTCAATAAGGCTAGAAAAATGCAAAGATAAACGCCATTAATTGCTCTAGACTTTTCCCTGTAGAGAAACACAAACTATAAACATCAATACAGCATTTTACTAAAAGCTTTAAGTGTTGGCGTAAAGCGTCATTAATTTTACATTTGTAAGAAGATCTGTAAGTGTATGCCTTGCATTCTCACTGAAAGGATCAATCAATAAGGTCATCCTTGCTGCCTTCCTTCTAAATTGCAATGCAAAGAACATGCAGAAGTGTAAATGTGTATGTATCCATATACACATGTAACATAAAGTTATTTAACAGAAAGTAACAGAAAGTTAAATCCTAACCATTTAGATTTTTTGTGTTAGGACATTGTATTTTTCAGGCTGGGTAATTTTTTTATTGACTTTTAAATAGCTTCATTTTAAATCTCTCCTTGGGTCAGCACAAGGGAAAACAAACAAGCTCTTTGTTGTAAGGCAAATGCATCACTGAATTACTTGTAGTTAAAAAAAAAAATAGTACTCTCACTTTCGACCTGTTTTTTGTGAGTAGCCTATGCTGCCCCTCTTCTGGTTGGGATTGTGTTATTTTCTTTTACCCGTGTGATGGCAATTTTTTTTTTTAAACGATTGCAGCTCCTCTTTTAAAAATTCTATCCCTGACTATGTTGCTTTACTATGACGGGCATATAATGAGATATCAGGGAATTTTGGCATTCACAGGGAAGTAATTCTGTTGACTTAACTCCAGTTTTAGATTTTAGCTTTCTAACCAAACATGGAAAGCCGTGAGGTTCCTTGAATCATAAAGACTCTCACAGTGAGAATTCCTAACCTGTGTCCATAAATTTCCAAGGCGGCCACAGACAGAACTCAGGAGGGCGGTACAGTCTCTGACACTGTAAAAATTGTCTGTGCTTTTTGTGAGGAGGAGATCCATACCTTTCATCTGATTACCAGAGGGGGCTCTGACCCCAAAGTGATTAAAAGCCAGTGTTCTATCAGGTATGTTCTAGTTAAATCTAATTTGAAAAGATCCCAACTGGTGGTAATTGTTTCAGAATTATGTTCTTCCTATGTTCTTGTCAAAGTCAAATTCAAACAACCTTATATATTATATTCAAAGCCTTCTTTTAAAAACTGCATAAGAATATTAGGCATAAACACTGATTATCCATAGACGTTTCTTACTTGGCCTCAGAAATTTACAGTAGATCAATGAGTGTTGTTGTTCTAACTTTTTGGGGTCAGATTTGGGGTTTAAGTTTTCTAGCTTCCCATTCCATACAAACCAGAGGTTTAAGTGTTAGTTACAGAGATCGTGAGTTGAACTTTGTCTTCAAAATGTGTGGTAATAGCTCTCTATACTTGAGGTACTGGTCCACTGGCATGAGCTCAGAAAAACACAGGCCAATAAAGAGACATTTGCCCAGAGTTGGAACAGCTCTTGATAAAAATCATCTTTCAGATGCAATGAAGCTGCTACAGCTCTGTGACACTGACCAAATATGCCAAAATCCCACAAAAGACAGAGTTCGGTAAGTTAGTTCTCTCCTCCTAAGGCACCTGTCTGGAAATGTGAACTTAAGAGGAGTTAAAACAGATTTTCAAACGTCCTGGGAGAAATGGACTCATTCCCTTTAGATATCCCTTTGAGAGACATATAACCCCACGGCCTCTCATCAAAAACGAAATAGGGATTGGAGACATCAATAGAAAGGTGATACTTTCTAAGAAACTGGACCTCCTCATTTGTGAATAGGTTTATGTGATTACAGAAGTGGATCAGGGCCCGTGATGATCCGGGCATTGTTGCAGTGGTAACGCCACATTTTTGTGCAGTGGACACAAACTGGCATTCTAGTGCCTGCCCCTTCAGGGAATGCCAGAATGGTGCCTCTCAGATCCAAGATCCCACAGATGGCCTTGTTCTGCAAACCCTCAGACACATATAGCACCTTCGTGATGGCCATGGCCCTTGCCCTAAGGCAGGGATTCTCAACTGGGAGAAGTTAGGTCCCCCATAGTATATTTGGCAATGGCTGGGAACATTTTTCTGATCGTCTCTGCTAGGGAAGTGTGACCCTCATCTAGTGGGTAGGGGCCAGGGATACTGTTAAACAGCCTACAATGTACAGGACAGCCCCCATAACAAAGAATTATTTGGCCCAATATGCCAAGGGGCTGAGGAGAAATCCTGCCCCAAGGCCATGCCACTTTGGCCCATCCTGAGAGGTTATAGATAATATGCTCTATTTAGACGTATACTTCTCACAGGGCCCCTAGAAGTTAGTTAGCTTGAATGCCTTGGAAATGATAATTTGGGACAGTATGAAGTGAAAAAGTATCCCCAAATGCCCTCCCCTTCCCAACTACCATCCATTCCTTTCTCCAAAATGCAGGTTAACTCTCATCTTCTACAGGAAATGGTTTCCTACTTTAGCGTCACCTCCCCTGTATGCTTACTCTAATAGCAGCTCTGATCAAATTATTTCCTCTTCCCGACCAGATTATACATTCACCGAAAGCTGATTTTTTAGAAAAAAATCCTTGTGTCTTAACACCTACCAGAATGCTTGGCACATAATAGGTACAGCAACAAATACATGTTGAAGGAAAGAACAAGCCCAGGGGACCGGCTTGGATTCTGAGTACCCAACCTCCAAACTGGATTTGCCCAAAACTGGTATGGGTGAGCACAACAACCCCCAAGAATATCTAAGGATGTCTGAACCCATGTCCTCCAAGGACCTGAAACTGAGCAGTGTCCTATTTTATGGCATACAGGTTCAACAACTTCCTAGTGGTATTTCTGGTCTACCAGAAGGTACCACCATGATGTTTACCTGATGTTACAGAGCACAGACTATAAGACCATAAAAGCTGGTTGCGAGCCTAGGAACCCATGGGAGAAGGCATTGTCAGAGCTCTCCCTAAATACCTTTTCTTAGGAGGAAGAAGGGCAAGCCTGATGTGCTACTTTTATTAAGCTTGGCTTAGCAGCTTATATTCTACAGAACATCTCCCTTCACTAAAGAAGGAAGAGGTAGATTGTCCTGAATGAACCATAGAACAGGGTATTGGAGCAGCCCAACATGTGTCTCTGCCAGTAATAATCTCACACCAATACCCAGGTACAAATCTATCAAAGGGTCTGACTATAAGCAAGGACAATGCCTTGGTTGGCTGTCTATAGATTACACTAGAACCCACAAAAGAGAGGTTTAATTAAATTGAGAATAATTTATAAATGTGCTTTTGTATTAAAAACAAAAAATCTGGAATTATAACATGAATAGGTATCATGTTGAAAATGGGAAAAGGGCACCTCAGATCTACAGCAAATCAGTGATAATTTGTACTGTACACAATTATGGAATGTAAAACAAAACGGTATAATCATCCAGATAGCATAATGCTGTTGCATATTACATTGTGCTGTTATTTGACAAAGCGTGTCAAATAGGATTTCAGCAAAATATTTAACACATTTATAAATAAAATATTCCTACATTGTGCTGTTATTTGACAAAGCGTGTCAAATAGGATTTCAGCAAAATATTTAACACATTTATAAATAAAATATTCCTGACATCAGGAAAAAAAGACAGGAACATTTCAGAAATTCAACTTTATTTTCCATTGACAAACACAACATGAGAAACAAACATTTATTAAATACACAGACTAGCTATGACTTGAATGCCATCAAAATTTTGATGTAGTTTTCAAAGTCTCTTTTACTCTTTGCCTCCACAATCCTGAAGACCAACCTTTAAAATATACTGGAAGATGTGTTTAACTATGCTTAGGATAACTCCAAAAAAACTTTACATAGAGATGACAAAAGTATACCTTCCCACTTAACCAAGTGTGTAGGGATAGGAGGCTGAATAGGAAAGATGGAGAAACATACGCTTTCTATGCTGAGCTTTACATTATTGGTTAAAGTGCCAATGATTTCAGTTCTTACTTAAATATACCACGTAAATAGTACTTACACTCATTTACTGTAAACGGATGAAGATAATCTGCCTATTTTTAACTTGTTTGTGTAAAGAAATGTTCAACTTTACACTATTTGTACATAAACATTTGGTAAAAGAAGAGGGAGAAAGTAAAATATTTCATACAAATTCCATATATATATATATATATATATATATAAATTCTTTTCCTTCTGTATATATATATATATGGAAGGAAAAGAATTTAGTAGTCAGTGATGACTTGAGTGAACTTAACACCTGCTCTTAGAGAAAAGAATACTGGCCACTCCTTGCTTTGTCCTACTGACACTCACATGTATAAAGATAAATGTGGTCCCTTCCTCTCTGATTCTGTGGCATGGCCTAAAAGGATGAAGAATTTTAACAAGTTGGAAATGTACAAGGTGCCCTCCATGTCTTTATGTTCTCTACACCCCATCCCCTTGCCTACTTCACATAGTACCTTTTCAAAAGTTGAAAGAACACTGGAGTGTATCAGTAAGTCATATGCATTTTTCTCTGTTTAACATTACCGCTTTGACTTCCACACAAACAGAAAATACATAAAGAGACTATTTTCAAATGACTATTGAAATTTGCTGATTGGCTACCTTCTGTCTAGATATCTGATTCACTTTAATTAAGAGGCCAAAATACTCTGTTTCTAAAGCAATTGACAAAAGAATGTAAGAGCTGCACTTTTGAAAATAACTTTAGAGGTGGAATCATCTTCAAAATGCTCAAAAAGCTTGAAAAGTCTGATTTTGTTCCTCATGATGATCTCTTTCCTTCCTATCTTTACTCCCATAATAAAATTGTTCCATCAAAGCAGACTTACTAAAAAAACAGATTCGGTTCTGTTTCATATATTAAGGCATAGCATGCTAGAAATACGAAGCTGTTCTCTAATTCCAGTTTCACCAACAGTAAATATTTATGTTACTTTCTCTCTGTTGAGAAAATGAATAAACAGGTTGGAGGCAAGGGGCTTGGGGTCACAGTCTCGTTCCTAATGAAGAAATATGTAATCCAGTAAATATTTAGGTTGCTGATAATATTAAACTGATTGATTTAAAACCTCTGAAAATGAAAGAATTCTGCTTCTCAATAAAGAAAATGAGTGATATATAAATGAATATGGTGTATATCTGAGTGAATTGTTTTTCCAGAGAATCAAAATGTACTCAGTTTATGGTATCATCATGTAATGGTTTACAATTCACCTTGTATAAATTATAAACTTTTAAATAAAGTCCTCATTTTAGGAATTATAAAATAGAGAACATATAAAATAAAAATTCTTTGCTCTTTTGTTCTTTAGAAGAGTAGAGAACAGGGACAAGTGAGAAAGAAAATTTTAAGTAGCATGCTTTTAAGATATCTTTCCATCTGACTTTAATATGAATTGTCAATCTCCTCGTTAAAAATAAAATTCATTAATTCTAGACGGCTTGTTAAAGTCTTTCTGAGAGAAGCACAGTCAGTTTTCCCTTTGTCGCTTTAAGAACAAGGTCACTCTGCACTATCCTTTTTACTTCAGTTTTATTCAAGGTGGACTCAATCCAAAAAAGGCATTCAAGGAAGAAGACATGTAAAAGATTTTCCTTGATAACTATAGATACAAATTCCTAATAAAATTGAAACCTTTTGGGTGGGAGTAAGTCAGCTGAATATGAACTTTCTTAGGAAACCAGTATCTATATAAATGATGCCAATATAATGGAGTTTTAATTTTAACATTTTCCCTAATTCTCTGTTTCATGCTTCATATGTAATCACCACCAGTTCGTTGTCTCAGAATACTGAACTGATACAGCTCTTTAACAAATGTGCATGTGAGTTTTAGGTTGATTTTCAAATTTTGTGAATTGGCTCTATCAAAACCTATGTTAGGAAACATCACAGATGTATGCCACCTCTTATCAGAATTTTATTGCAACTCAGATAGCAGTCCTCTGGATGTAGCCACAGTATTAAATAGTCTTCATTTTTAAAATGATATAATTTCAATTATGTGCACAATTCTGCACATTTATTTAAACTTCAACTCTAGCAGATTTTGAGACACATGCGAGCACAGAACCAGCAATAAACAACATCTCTGAAGATTTGGCATCGGTGATGATCTAACTTTTCACATGGGTAAATCATAGAAATTTTAATTTTTCCACATTAAGCTTTTAGTATGTTCATAGGAATAAATACTCTGCAGTCTTTGTGTCCCTCATCTTCTGGTATCCTGTTTATTTCGAGAGAAGATTTTGGGGTTAAAGTATTAAAAAATAAGCAGGAATGTATGTGCTTAAAATTTCAATGATAAAAATTTTTCTACTTTCTGTCTCTGATTTAATCCCAATACAAAAGAACCATTAAGTGATTGCTGACACGGGAAGATTGAAACTAGTCACAAATTAGTACTCAACGCCAACAGATATATAAGAAGTATCAATGAATAAAAGGTCTAATTCACTTGAAAATCTATTATTAGAATATTGCCACAGACTGACCACCTTTGAAAAATACTGTTTTGTCTTCAGCGTTTCTAGTTAGTCCATTACTCAATGCCAGCCCCAGTCCCAGGGTCTCTTGCAGTTAACTTTTACATGAGCTTCCACAATTTTATTCTATAACACAGTTGAGAGGTCTTTTATATGATAAGAAGTGTTAAGTAGAAATAGATGTGCACTTTTTGATTCATAGTCATTTAAATCTGCCATGATTAAACACATCTAATAAATTTCTTAAAATATCTTGGTATACAGCATTAGGCAAATTTTGGTAAAACTTAAGATAACATATTTTGTTTCTTCCATTTAAAATAGTTTTGAGATATCTGCTGCACCGATTTTATTTGAAAAGTAAAATATTCTTTTTGGATTGCATGTCATCCTTCTCTTCTATGACACAGCTTAGCTGCATAAATTCATCATTTAGAAAATCAGCACTGTTATGTACAATTTACAATAGCTGATTGTACCTTAATTTCTACATTGTACTCACTCACTTCTTCCCATGTGGTTTCCTAGGCCTCTATTTTTTTAACCAATACTGTCAGGTTAAGAATCGTCATAATTTATGTGCACATCTTCTTTTCCTGCTCAGACATATACGTAGATAAACAAAGTATATGAGAATGAATTTAAAGGCCAATAAACTTAAACTTGGAAACACAGATTCTTCTGCAGTGACTTCAGTGTCCACTTCCTGATCACATCTAGGGCCTCTGCACAACATCTCTGAAATCTAACTTCAACTATCATCCAAACGCTGAAATCATTTGGGACTTATATTTCTTACCAGGTTTTCCCTGGACGAACCAATGGCTACCTGGGTAAAAAAAACACATGCCGCTTATGTAATTTTTCCTTCTCCACTTCCCTTTCAACCTTGTTGAAAAACTGCCATGTATCCACTCCTGCCATGTATCCCTGGGCAGAAATTTATTTTGTACTTAAGGATAAGTTTCAGGCTGTTTTGTCTTTATGTATTTCTGTGCTTGGATGAAAAGTGGTATTTCTTTGACAGTAATCTCCATTACCATTTGGAAGTATCAGTCTCTTAAATTATTAATACAGATAAAGCACTTTTTGTACAGCAATATGCTACTACACATTTGAAGATAAATTCATATTTCTGTACTTAAATAAGCAGCGATCATTCACCTTATCAGTTTGATGGACTATAAGGGCAGGTAGCCCTTCAATCCTATGGCAGGCACCTCACCGATGCACACTCGGTTTTGGCAGCCATTCATTCATTCATTCGTTCATTGAATAAATACTGAACTCTTCCTACATTTCAAGTGTTGTGCTAGGTGCTGGGAAGGATAACCCAATCACACTCGTACCACTTAAATCCATACTGTGTGTGTGTCAATCTGATTATGACCTGGGACCAGAGGAACATTCAAGAAGTAAAGCCTCTTTGTTGTAAGGTCAGTACTTATTCTAAGTGCACTTTTTTTTTTTTCCTGGAAAAAGGAGGTAGCTTTGTCTAATTCTTCATAGGTGACCTGTGGGATAATCCAATTTTATAGCATAGAGAGATTTTGTATCAGGGTTTTAGTATTATGTTATATATCATCATTTTTTCTAAAATGTAGGCTAGTGGAACCATCATGAATTACATAAGCACTCTTAGCAGATCTTGTTTATCCACTCAGTTTGACGTGGTTATTCATAATAATAATAAAAATTGATTATCCTGACTGACCTAGGATGGTTTATATATTAATCTACTAGATCGTACCTATGAAAATCAATTATTCCTCAAATACCTACTAAACACAGGGGGAAAAAGTAGTTACTATAAAGAAATATAAAATAAATCTCATTTTTTTTTAAACTAGGAATGCAATAAGGTAAGATGTAAATTAAAATCTTCGTGAGAAAGGTTAATGAGTTTGCAAAATGAATGCTCTAAAGGATACAAAGAGCATTTTGTGTAGGTCTCACTTAAAAGATTGCTATGTTTGTTGGGGAGGTTTTCTTTTTTTTTTAAGTGCAACTCTCAAAACTTAGTGTAGTAATCTACTTGTGCCATAAAGATATCAAGCTTAGCTATCAAGGTTTGTACACATGTAGAGTATAAGAAAAGCAAATTAATAATAAATATTTAGATATAGAGCTACTTTGAAGGGAGAACAGAGAAAGTGTTATGAGGGTTCAATATTATTAATTTTCTTATTCTATAAATAGGCCGAACTATGGAAAGTCTTTATGGAATTTTCAAAATATTTATTGGTCCTGAAATCAGAGTTAACATTTAAATATCCAAAAGACTAGAGAATACTTTTGGTGGAACGATCAGGGAAGATAATTAACCACAGTACCCATATTTAGTTCTCAAATCAGTTCTTAAATAGTATTTTGAAAAATCACTCTACTGACTCTCAAGATCAGATTCATGAATCTTATCCGGCTTTTAGGAATTAAAAATGTATTCAAAAAGAATAACATATAGTAATTTGGATAGTCACAAATCCTGTCATATTTCAAATAAATGCATTTGGCTCTTATTTAGATAATGAGTAAACCTAATTACCAACACAACCAAAACTTAAACTTTATAAGTTCAACAGATAATTTATGCATTGAGCAATATTTACATCAATACCACTGAATATTATGGATACATTATATGTTTTTTTATCCTAATGCAACTTTTTAAAAAATATAAGGGGAAAAGAGTGACATGGAGAGAAAGAAAGAAAGAGAACACAGAAGACCCAGGTCTTTGAACAAAAACAAATTTTTGCCTATCTCTGATGATCTATGGATTCAATCTCCCGTGTACTCGGTATACTGGAATATTAACTTTCCCCACTCCATCCCCACCCCAAACCAAGATCATTTATATAAAAAAATGTTTTCATCTCATAAATAATCATATATTCAGCTACAAATGGCAGAGACCCCAAAACACTAGACTGTTAATAATATATTTTCCTTTGTTTGTGTTTCAATACTTTGGGCACATGGGGGATTATCTATGCTTCTGAGACTATTTAGCCTTATATCAAAATTCTCCTCCAATGCATAAACAGCGGCATGCCAGAGATGCCTAAATTCACAGTAAGGTTTATGGCTACTTGTTGCCAAAAGCTGTGAACATGCAAGTTGATTAGGTGTTCTCTTTCATGCTCCTGTCTGTATTATTTCATTGGATAATGAGATAGGCTGCCCTTTCTGTCCATCATTAGAGCAGCTGGAGACAGCATTTGCTACCTGACAAAACTTTCGAAGAAGGATCTTTCTTAGCAGCAGATAAACCCAGGGATCCAAGATCTGGTTCAGTGAAGCCAGGCGAACAGCTATTAAGAAGAAGTGGCATTCTTTCAGCTTTTCAGTGTGAGTCTTGCAGTGCTCAACTGACGTCTGATTGAAGATCATTTTCAACATCATGATCTAAGAAAGAGGGACAAATAATTGTTCCAAAGATTAACAAGGTCACATGCATCTCCTCTATAGAGTACTTTGCGCATGGTTTACAGTAAATTGGTTGTTAGATTGAGATGATTAATTCAGGCAAAATTTACATTCACAGGACACAGCCATGAATGAATACAAGGCATTCCTACAGATTTTCCCACATTTTTGGCATTTGACATGATGTAGCTTTTTAAAAAGTACACGTTCTCAGGCTCTTGGTTCTTGGGATTTAAGACGCTTGAAATCTCAAAAACACATCTCAAAATTAGCTAAGGTCATCTGTCGTGTCACAGAAAGTATCAATAGGCTGACACCCTGATGAAAGCTGACACCCTGATGAAAGCCAACACCTCAACAAACCAAAACATATTTAATCTTAAACTTCAGAAGTTCTGAGAAGAAATTACAGAGAAAAAGGAGAAAGAAAAAAGGGGGAAATGATACTTATTACTAGCATTTTCTGAGTCCTTACAATTTGCCAGGGCTCTGTCAAGTTCTTCATATGCACTGAATAAACAATGAAGATAGTATTATTACCATCTCCTTTTTTACAATTGCAGAAGCCAAGTTAAGCCTTGACGTAAAATGGCTGAGCCGGACTTAAATCGAGGTTTGCTAACAACACTTGACATATGCTGCTTCACTTTTTTTAATTGTTTTTGTCTCTCCCTCTTCACCATATACACTAGAATATAAACTCCTGGAAGGCAAGATTTGGGACTATTTTCCCTCCCACGAGTATATTCCCAATACCTAGACCAATACTTAAGAGACAGTGCTCAAAAAATATTTGTGAATAAATATATAATGTGATACATATATTAATATATGACATATATCATATGTAGGTATATTTATATTTGAATGAATAAATATTTGTGATTTCTATAGAAATCTATAGAAGAGGAAAGAAATGAAGGTTCATATACTTCTGAAAAGGTCTTCAAGCTCATTAATAATCAGAAAAATGCAAATTGTGAGGAAATGAGAAACAATTTTACACCCACTAGCTTGACAAAATGAATAAATGAGACTTTTCCAAATGTTCGTGTCGGGGAGGAGCAATAAGGACTCTTTCCACACCACTAGCTGGCATGTGGCCTGGACAACCACCTTGGAGAATAAAGTGAGCACCATTTCACCTACTACCTGCCAGCCATCCTAAGCCTGCGAATATGCCATCCTCAAGGCCTGCACCAGGAGTTCTATATATGACTGTTCATTACAGTGTTACTCACAACAGCAAAAAAAAAAAAAAAAAAAAAATCCCCGGAAACAAGCCAAACACAGGTTCACATTTACAAGCAAAGAAAGGTGCTGACTTTATAACTGGCTCCTAAATTCATCTTTATAATTGTGCACGACTATGAAGCACTTGAAATGTGGCGGGAACAAATTGAGATGTTGGAATATATAATGATTATATAATGAAATGTTAAGATTTTTGATATATTGTATCAAATAAAATATACTATTAAAATCAGCATCGCTCCCCCCCCCTTTTTTTTTACATTTTAGAAAATGTCACTACTGGAAAATTTTAAATTACATATGGGGCTTGCATTTGTTGCTCACAGTACATTTTCATTGAAGCCAAGGTCTCTCTTGAGGCCCACACTTATTTGGATGTTTGTCCTTAGGTCATATATCTCAAATTGAAGTCAACATCCCTGAACACCCAAGACACCCCAGACCACAAAACCATAATCCCAACAATGGCACTTGCTTCTTATATAGTCGATACCTGAACAAAATTATGGTTCTATAAACAAATAAGAAGAAGGGAATGTGTAGACAACCTGAAGATAGTCATATATTCTTACCCTATAAATTTCTTTCAAAGGAATTTTTTCCTTACTCAATAAAAGCAAAAACAGCTGTATAAATAAGTCAATGTTCAGTGAAGCATTATCTACATTAGTAAGAAACTGTAAACACATAAATCTCTAACATCAGGAGTAAAACTTAATAAAATATGGCCTATTTGTATAGAAGTATATCTAAGAATTGGGTGAAAACAGAATATAAGATAGTTCATGTATATAAAGCTATATTGTTATATAATTAAATTATGTGAAATACATAGACTTGTGGAAGGCAATGGAATTATTACTATTAAACAATAACTTACCATTAAACAATCATTAAATTATTTTAAAAACTGTATGTACATAAAAACATGTCAAACAATTAGTGAAAGTTTCATTTAAAGGAAGTTGATGGGGCGCCTGGGTGGCTCAGTTGGTTAAGTGACTGCCTTCGGCTCAGGTCATGATCCTGGAGTCCCTGGATCGAGTCCCACATCGGGCTCCCTGCTTGGCGGGGAGTCTGCTTCTCCCTCTGACCCTAACCCCTCTTATATGCTCTCTCTCATTCTCTCTCTCTCAAATAAATAAATAAATAAATAAATAAATAAATAAATAAAGGAAGGAAGTTGATGATAATTGCCTTCATTAATAAATATGAATTATTATACACCAATTTTAAAAAAATAAGTCAGTCTCCCTCAGTATCTTCTGATGCTGGCTCATAGTCCTGTGAACTGAACACTACCTCTCCCCATGTATACAGATGGCCGCCAAAGAGATCTACATCTCAGTTCCCAGAACCTGTGAATACGTTATCACATGTGACAAAAAGGACTTTGCAGATAGGACTCACGGTAAGGGTCTTGTGATGGGGAGATTTTCCTGTATTACCTGGGTGGGCTCCATGTAATCACGTAAGTCCTTAAAACCTGAGAATTTTACCCAGCTGTGGTAAGAAAGAGTGAGTCAGACAGATACAACGTTGCCAGTTTCGAACATAGAGGAAGGGAGCCATGAATTGAGTTAAGGAATGGAGATGGCTTCTAGAAACTGCAAAAGGTTAAGGAAATATAAGTCTCCGATTCTCCTTCAGAGCCTCCAGAAAAGAATGCAGCTCCATGGACACCTTGATATTAACCCAGTGAGATTCATGTCAGGCTTCTAACAGAATTGTAAGAGAAATTGGTCTTGTTTTAAGCCACTAAGTTGATACTAGTTTGTTAGAGAACTGCAGTAGAAAACTAACACACCTACTGACTGAGCTCTCAACAGATGTGGCAAGGGGATGGGAGGAACTTGCTTGAAAATGATTTACCGTCTCTCATAGATACAACATCTCAGCAAGCTTGTTTACTTTGTTCACCTTCTTAGGAAACTTTTTTTTTTAAAACATAAAGTAAAAGTAAACTTCATCCTAACTCCTGTTTAAATAATCTCAATTTTTAAATTTGCAACATGTAAAAATGAACTCTTGTTATTCTAGCAGCATCAATTAAATTTCAGTGTGTTTGATTAAAAGGTATAAAATCATATTTTCAATAGGTTTCCCTTAAGAAAAACGTGTGTCTATTAATTCTTTTTTCTCCCTTTTATAAGCTATTGGAAAGGTTGTATTTTGCTCTTTTAACCCCTCACCTCATCCAACAGTTAAATATATTTGACTGCCTACCATCTTCCAGGAAGTGCTCTGGGCCTGGTCTAGAATGATCTAAAATCTCACTTAGGGGTGTTTGAGTAGCTCAGTTGGTCAAGCATCTGACTCTTGATTTCTCAGGGTCATGATCTCAGGGTCGTGAGATTGAGCCCTGCATCAGGCTCCACGCTCAGCGTGGAATCTGCTTGAGATTCTCTCTCTCCCTCTGCTCCTCCTCCCACTCGCATGCTCTCACTCTCTCTCTCTCACGAATAAATAAATAAAATCTTTAAAAAAAACCCAACAAACTTACTTAACTAACATTTTCATTTTTTAGATAAAATAAAGTATTGAAATTCTCCAACTTTTTATAATCAGGAAAATTAACAAAATTGCTAATTAAAATGGGATTTCAGTCATTTTACACAGTCTTCCTTGATTATTTTAAAATTAGTTTTTATGGGGCTAATAATTTTAAATTATTATTAGGCTAATATAGGTTTCATATGCCTTACATTGATTAGTTCTCTGTAATTTCCCATAATTTACTATGGACAGTGCAGTGATTATGAAATTATGAAACCAAGCTCTGTAACCAATAGCTGGCGCATGGGGAGAGACACTCTAGCTTTTCCCGGAGATCATGAGACGCGAAATATGACAATAACTAGAATTAAAGGCTGTAAGCATGATATTGTCATTTCCAAATGGCAGCAGGGATGGAAGTAGGACTCCCAAATCCATCTAATCTTGAACATAAATGCAAATTAACATCCGATTTACTAATATTTAAGGAGCTAAACAGTGATTACAATTTTTGCAAATATTTTTCAGACATTCAGACTTTTAGAGAAAACCTTTGACATGAATATGTAGATTTCTAATGGAAATAATTTTTCCTATTAGTCCAGTTCAATTCCTTACACAAGGAAAAAAAGGACAAACAAAAAACAAGGTGCTTGGACAGC
Source organism: Neomonachus schauinslandi (assembly GCF_002201575.2). NCBI lineage: Eukaryota > Metazoa > Chordata > Mammalia > Carnivora > Phocidae > Neomonachus > Neomonachus schauinslandi. Next base: position 57,268,790 of record NC_058406.1, read on the forward strand.
ACAGAGGCTACTTTTTTAGCTAATTCATGAATACTCTTCATGACGCTGCTTCTGATCAGCCTCGTATAGTGATCTGGTCAAGGGAATGGTAAGATAAATTCTGGTTGCCCTGAGATGCAGCTCTTCTGACAGTATCTTCCCCAGGCTCCATGTGACTCTCTGAGGCCTCTTGCCTCCCCCTGGTTATCAGCAGGAAGAGAGAGCTCTTTTTGTACCCGTGATAACCAGGAACACAACTATACCAGTGTCCCCTAAATTCTCCATCTCTGTCTAGGGTCAAGGGCAACTGCTTTGTTCCACCTAAAGGAAAAAAACAATCTCTCTCTTTTCCAGAGATAATGATCTTTTAAATGTGCAAAGCACTAACCAAGGAGCTAGTTCTCAATATTCTGCATTTGGATTTTGTTTTATTGCAGCAGGATTTATAACTACACATTTAAAAATCTTTGGTACTTGACTTCTTAATTCAAAAATGCCTTGAGTTATAGGTCATAAATATCTATTAAAGATAATAAATGAATAAACCCAGAAAAATTAACTTGTGGGGGAGGGAATAAAATTGCTTACTTGCCCTTAGGCTCCATTTTGTAGCTTTTATGCATTTCCAGTTTATTCCTAATGTAAATGTGTAAGAGAACTTTCCTCACAGCCAATTTTTATCTATGATGTTTTGTTTTTCATAATCCTCTGTTGTTAGGCTAAGGGAGAATAACCTGCTCTACTGGAAATTCCCTCTATCATTTGATAAATGTACTACATTATAATACACTGAAACCAGTCTGGGCGCTTTAAATCACTTAATTACATAATTTGAAGGATTATCATGGGAAGAAGCTTCACTGTAGGTTTAAGAAATAATTGCAGTCTTTCCAGTCTAGTTACAGTGTCTTTCTCCAGTTGCCAAATCATCTCAGCACTCTACGCTCTACTGTTTCAGAAGTTTCTTCTGCCTTATCTAATCTGAAAGTTGAAAATAAACAGCTCATGAACACTAAAAATGTTACTAGACATCATGTTATTTCATCTTTACTATTACATAATTTTATAAAATTTTTCAAAACAGTGACTGCTGGCTCTGCCACGATGTGTGGTTTTAGGCAAGCAACTTACTCTCTATGCTTTAGTAAACTCTCTAGGAAACAAAAGGGCTGGCCCAGAAGGCCTCTTACGTATGTATATATGTATCTCTATGGTTAAGTTTTTTCTTAATAGTTCTGTGGCAAAGTTCTGTGGCAAAGCTGGAAAATGAATAAGGATTTAATTTGAAAAAGATAAGAAACCGAAAGGTAAAAGGTATAAACAAAAGACAAAAATTCGTCTTCAGGAAAACCCCAAATGTATCTTTTGGAAAACAGAGGAGAGAGGAAAATTACAAAGTTAGAAAATGGGCATATGACTAGTACAAGGGACTAAATTCATAAAGCTTTTGGGGAAGATTTTTTTAGAAGTAGCTGACTTTGGCAAACATCAAGAGTTAGAGACCCACCATAAATCTGACTCAGCTCTGCATCTAGGCTGGGGACTGATTACCTAACTTTGGATCTTAATTTCTCCCTTCTCTAAAACATGATTAATACATGCTTACCGAATATCTTCCCCATCTAGTAATGGAGTTGCAAAAATTAAAATGAGATGAGAATAATTAAGGTCTTCCATATACAAAGTATACCTGTTCCCAAGCCCCGGGCTATTGCACTATTGTGTATGCTTCCAGAAGAGAATGCTCTGACGTTCAGGGATAGACCAGTGGATGTTTGAGGAATACTAGGAAATGAATGTATTATCTATATGTCTGCTTTCCTTAAATTTCTACCTAATAGAGTATATTTTTTTAAAGAAAAAATTTAAACTTTCAAGATGTTTGGTAATGCAGAACCATTAATCGATCACTGCATAGGGGACCTTCAAATCATAAAAGAAGCCCGCAGCCTACCACCACTTTATTTAGTACATAAGAATTGCCATCTCCTTTCAAATAATATGAATTGTAAATTCTGTGTGAGTTGGCTCAGTATAGCTCATGACGTATGTTATGCTTAGATAGATACCTTTCTATTAGAATAGTCAAAAAACGTCAGTAACTATGTAAGTATTCAAATTCTGGCTGAAAGGGGCAAGGCAAAACCTACTGTATAAAAGTATTTATTCCTTGGATTGTAGAAGACAAATTAGCTTTGTGATATACATGTCAGAAGAGCTATCTTTTTTATATCTCACACCTTTATATCTCAGGAGTCAAGTGAAAGTCTAGAGAATATGCCTTTGTCAAGGTTTAAAGAACATTCATCTTTGCAAATATTTAGATTTAAGATAGTTTTCCTTTTCTGCCAAAATACAGTTTAATTTAAACCCAAAATGTTGAATCCTATCCTCCACTCAGAGATCCACAGTGTTAGTGACAATTACGGTGTTGTATGCTGACAAATGGTACCTACACTTGTAGTGAACACAGCATGTCGTATAAACTTGTCCAATCACTATGTTGTACACCTGAAACTAATGTAACATTGTGTGTCAACTATACTCAAACGATTTTTGTTAAAGAGTAGCTAAATGATTAAAGAAGGAATCAGAGATGTGGGCAAAGTTTTCTGTGCAGAGATATTCACCTCAAAAGAAAATTAGGAAAACTGAAAAGGCCAACAATAAGGCACAGGGCACAGTTTAAATTATGGGACATCCACTGATTTGCATAATAGATATGTATTTCAATGGTGCCATTTGGCACCATAAATGGTGAGAGTTCTCCATTTAAAATGATGTTTTTGAAAAATATTTAATAACGTGAAGAAATATTCAGGATGTTAAAAGTAAAAACAAATGTTTACTACGTACTAATAATTCCCAGGTGGGAATTAGGGCAATTTTTATTTTCTTCTCTATTTTTTCTTTGTTTTCCAGATTCTCCACAATAAACGTGTTATTTGCACACTTACAAGAGAAGCATCAAATGCAGAGTAGTTGGAAGCTTCAATATAAATAATAACCTATTAAATAGTTCATTGGTAAAATGTTTAGTGTCACAGTCCATCCTGGAATCATCACATGGTCATTTCTGTTTGAATTCTTAGGTAGTCAATGTGTGCATAATTTAACAACCAATAGGTAAACAGTCCGACACTCTATAATTGATCAAAACATTTAACTTAATCATCAATTCATTATGGCTTATTGAAGGGAATGTGATGTTTAGTGGTCAGTTACTGGCTTCTGTGATTCATGGAGGGTAGAGCCACCACATGCCAAAGAATCCCTCCCTGTGTCACAGCCTGTATGCAGTGCAGGCTGATTATGGTTCTACCCTGATTTGAGAAATTTTTATTTAACGTGATCTCATGTCAAAATGACACTCTCTTCTGGAGCCATGCTGTGGGGGGACTGGATCTCATAGGGGGATCCACATAGACACATCTTGTACTTGGGATGAACACCGGGTGAATATGGGCAGATTGGGGTCTCTCTCAATTCATGGTCCCCAACCTTCCGACCTTGTCTCACTCCCTGGTCACATCTCTCTCTTTCTCTCTCTCTCTTTCTCTCTCTCTCTCTTTCATTCACCACAGTAGCTGTCTCACACATTCTCCACTGTCCTTCACCTCAAAGAGGAAACAAGCTGTTTAGGGGTATCTCACCTTCTCACCACCAAGTTCAGCATCTGTAGCTAACCATTCGTCCTTGCCTCTTGCTCAAACAGAAGAGGTGTCTCATCCCCTACCTAAGACTAACGCTCTATCTGCGCCCTGGATCTTATCCAGCATAAATGTCAAAGGCCTTATTTTTTTCAATTATCTCTTTCTTTTATCTTTAACTTTTAGCCTTTTCCCAGTATCATAACATATTTAAGTCTCTCCTATCTTGAGAAAATAACACCTTCTGCAGAACTCTCACCTTCCTACATACACAAACCTTCTGCAGAACTCTCACCTCCCC